>NC_045954.1:8666253-8947239 GCF_004382195.2 Drosophila sechellia
GTAGTAAAATCAATCATATCTGAAGAGTACACTCAAGTTTTTGTTCTATATTCGGTACAGAGGGTTTATTTGCCTGGTACTCGTTAGCTACTGCTCGTCTATATGATTTGTATTGCTGAACAACTTGCACTTGGCTGCTAAATGCCATTGGACAAACGGGTTTAACAATCGCAACCAATTCACACCGAAAAGTGGGGTTTTAATGGGGGTGGTATAGTGAAGGGCGGGCACGTAATAAATTTAATTTCAACTCTCGATTGTCTTGCTAAACAAATGAGAGGATAAACGCTTTAATGGGTTGATGTCACCGATCCGTAGATCTGAAATCTGGGATCTGTTTAGTTCGGATTTTTGTTGTTGGATGGGATGCAATGGTGCCGGATGCAGATGGAACTGGAGGTCTGGAGCTGAGTTCCGGGGTTTTGGGTCCGCTTACCTGTGCATTACCCATTAGAGCATCGACTTCGGATCCGGTTTCCGGTTCTAAATGGATCGGTATAACCTCGTCCACGTTCGCATAAATCGGCTGATCCTCACTGACACTCTGTCTGAGTATTTTCTTATCCTGCCTCTTCTTCTCGGGACGACCTTCCTCCAGCTTCTGCTGCTTCTTCAGATGGGCATTGAGATTAATGGCCGACTTGGATTTGGCCTTGGCATAACGTGCCGAGCTCCTCAAACTCTTCAAAACGCCGTACGATCGCGCATTGGCGAGCTTTTCTCCAGAGCGAGAGAGACAGAGATTTGGAGAATATAGACCAACAGAGAAAGAGAGAGAGAGAGAGAGAGAGAGAGAGAGAGAGAGAGAGAGGGAGAGAGAGAGAGGGGGAGAAAGCGTGGTCGGTTGAGGGGCAGAGGGATTTTGCATTGTTAGGTTTACTCGCTAAATAATCGCTTAAATAACAATGTATAATTACAATGTGGGACAGCAGTTTACACACAGTTTTTGGTCAAAATATTGGCACAAACAAAAATATTGCTAAATAGTTAACAACAAAGGTTATTGTTTTGTTCATATCTTCTTCAAGTTTGCAGTTCTAATCGTTTTCTCTATGGTACAGTATTTACGTTTGTTATGACACTTATTTATGACACATTTCTACTTATATCTCAAAAACAATTAGAATCCGAACTAGCGATGAATCAACAAATGCCGTTTGCATTCTACATATCAATTCCTTTGCTCATCAGCGAGCTTTCCTCTGCGAAATTTGTAGTGCCATTAATTTGACCGCAACTGTAAGCCGCAATTACAAATACATATACACATTTAGATGGTCCAAGTACCAGGTGAAATAGTGCGAGGTGAGGAGGGGCTGTGGGTAGTGGGTTAGGTTCGCTTTTGGGCCTGTCCACTTTCTATTAACTACGTGATGGCATGCCCATATACGATCACGAATTGGCCAGGTCCAAAAGCACTATGGCTTTGCCAACTTCCGGCAAAAAAAAAAAGAAAAAAAGGTTGGAAAAACGTCCGGCGTTTTGGCCAAGACTGAAAAACAAGTGCCAACTTGAGGATGATTCAAGGCGCGTTAATGCATCGGCCAGCACGGTCTATATATAGCCTATACACTCATGACCGAAGTCAATGTCTGTAGATAAAACCATTGAACTAAGTAGCAGTTAATGACAGTAAATAAATGTTGCACTGTGGAAAAAAGCGGAGTGGCCACCTATTGGTAAGATATACTTTTGTAAACATTGGAAAAGTCAGAAAGACATGTGTACTAACTAGTCAAATATGATAATGTGACTCTTTCTTAAAAAGATAATATAATAATTATAATAATATGGTAATTAGCACTATGGAATAGTTCTCTAAGCTACATAATAGTTTTTTCTCTGTCGAATTGCTGCGCAGTTGCGGCTGGCATTGCGTTGCAACTTGCAAGTGTTCAATCTCACAAACAAATCACCGACAATTGCTACACCGGCATTGCGCATACGCCCCGTGGCCGCTTACATAGATGTAGATGAGTGCTTGAGCACGAAGTGGGCCACCACGTTGGTGGAAAAACTGATAAACTGAAAAACAGAATAAAGCAACAAACCCGATTCTCGACGATTGCCGAAAGAAAGTTGACATGTTCGCGTAGAACAAGTCTAACCAGTCAAGAGTAGCTCAGCTGTAGTAATAAACAATTGGCAGTTGGCAATTAAATACTACAGGTAACAACACCCCCTGCAAACGCTAAGCTGCAAATCGGCTAAAACCTTTAACAAAGGCCCAAACAAAAACTGGCCCAATGCGGAACCAAGTTCGCCGATATTCAGGCTAGGTTGCCACACAAGTTCACCGCCAACAAGTTGGATGAGTCTTGCCCAAGCGATCTTAATGAGAACTGGAAATGAGAACTGGCCAAGGTCTTGTGTTGCGAAAACAGAAGGCTCTAAAAGACAAAGGAAAGTTCTACATTTTAGCAAGATATTCAGCAAGATACATATGTCTCTTTAAACTTGTATACAATCGAGAGCTATTAATAAGTAAGTGACGTTCTCTTGTTTTTTGGGTGGGTTGAACTTGAACTGGGTTGGGTTGGGTTTATATGACTAGGCAAATACAATATACATATAATCTGGAATGTGAGTGTTAGAGGAAATTTTACAATTGGCACTCACATATTACCGAATTTTCTCGGCAGATGTTATTTCACTGAACTCAACGATCCGCCCTCGCTAGGATGCCTTCGTTATTAGTTGAATTCGCATTTAGTTACACGCTTCGCAGCCCATTCACAATGCACATAAATGCAATGCAGTGGCGGAGCAAGGTTGCATCAGGAAGTGTCCGAGCTGAATGCGATTGGACCACCCAATTCCACTGCCAGCCGGCTAATGAAAGTCTAGCTATTTGGGCCGACAATCGATGGCATTATCATTATCGCAATCCAGCTATTCCGTCTCAAGTTCATCGAACTGTCGCCGAACCAGTGAGTGGCACAAGGAGAACGACCAGGGGCTAATTAAATCGATCAGTTCGATCGTACAATTTGTTATAATTATTTTCAAAACACACACGGACCTGGTATTACAAAGGAATTTAACCGGGCCAAACTTAACTTAACTTATTTATGGCGCTCAAAGGCATCTTTATCTAGTAGGACTCAAGGAAATGGGTTATCAGACATTCATCTTTGGGTTTATTGTTATAAAACAAAACCCAGGCATTATATAGGTGTATTTTCGGCATAACTTGGCTATGAATGATCATATATATGAACGAATAACTGTTTTGAGCAGCTAATTAACAGCTAATTAGCTAATTAATCACTTTTAGAAGGACTTTGAAAAATTAATTTTTCGTCAAGTTTTTGCATTTTTTTGTAAGGGGTATCATCATCAAAAAATAGAATTTCCTTTTTTGAACACAGTTCGATTGGAAATTTAATTACGAGCTCAACGAGGTATAACATTCCATATTTGGACCATTATTTGGAATGTTCTGATAAAAGAACGGATTATTTCTTTCACAAAAAAGACACAGATCGATTTTTTGAAAAAAGTCAATATTTCCGATTCGTTTTTTCTGTATAACTTGGCTAAAAATGGTCAGAAAGCTCTTATGGTTTTTTACTCGTAATAACCAATACTAACTATCCATAACATTTTTTGACGGACTTAGTAAAATTAATTTTTGGACAAATTTTCGCATTTTTTGTAAGGGGTAACATCATCAAAATTTGTTAAAAATTGCCAAAAAATATAATTCTAATTTTTAAACACAGTTCGATTGGAAATTTAAATAGAATTTTAATGAGGTATGACATTCCACATTCAGGCAATTATTTTGCAAGTTTTGACCAAAAAACCAATTGGAAAAAACGGTTTTTTGCAAAAATCTAACTATTTTTGATAAGCATTTCAATTCATAACTTGGCTAAAAATTTTTATCAAGCTAAAAGAGTAGCTGTTTTGGCTGAATATGATTTTATTACTTGGAAAAAAATATTGTTTATTTTTGTAATCCTCCTACTTAACGAATGCATACCCTTTTACCCCTTTATTAGTTTATGCTCTTTTCAAGATCCAAATAATACAATTAAATGTAATTGCTATTGTTACAAAATAGCCTCGTTGCAGAATAACAATTATCTAGCTATTGTTGCAAAATGTTCATTCAATGTTGTAAATTAATGATTGATGAATGATGATATTGACTGACTTAATGGGCTTACTGCCACGCATCAAAACAGTTTATAGTATTTATAGAAAACACAAAGTTGTTTGGTTGCGGGTTTTATTCATTGATTGTGAAATATAGAATATAAATTCGAAATTTCGTCAGCAGAAGTCCCATCCATTTTTGAGTCATTCCAATATTTGTGGATAATTTATTTTTACAATCTTTTGTTTTGCCGACTGACTAATTTCAGCGTTTATCGCTTATCAGTGAACTCGTCGAACATTTGCGAAATGGTCTTATCGAAGTGCAACCTTCACCACCTTCGAAGCAACGAATCTGATCGAGAATTATTCATTATTTTCGCAATCATGTAGGTCAGTGTTGCAGTCGACAACGCCCCTTTTCTGTTTCATTTGCCCAGTGACAAATGTTTATCGCTAATTTTTTTGTTTTGTATTCTTCGACGCATTTCCACATTCAGGTAAATTGTTTATCTATCACCGTTCGCCGACAACAATTAGTGGCATTCAACAGAATGAAGCTCTGAATGCGGATGTGTGTGTGTGAATGGTAATGAGTGAGTCGGGTCTGAATGCGAATATCCAGCGAATTTGTGTGGGTGCTGTGACTCCCACTGAACTAAAGCGAAAGGTCTTTGGTAAAAAAGTGGTGAAAAAGGTGAAGAAAGCTGGGCTAAATTCGAAAATACCCATCATTTTGTACTGCATGTGGAAATATAATTCCAGCATGAGATTAAGTTCTCTAAAGTTCATTATTACTTTGGAAAATACAATAAATATGAAGAATAAGTAAGAAGTTGGCAATCAACAGCTATTCATCATATTTTATGACACACAAATGTGGAGTTGCTTGCAGTTTTTCTAAAAAGAAATCAACATTTTCCATAAACTAGTTTTACAAGCATTTGACAGATATAATATATATTGCACAGCTTGCAGCAAATAATTGTGAGCTATGATCAGTTTGTAACTCAATAAATATAAAATATAGGGTAGCAACTATCGAGGGTATGAAAAAAACGGAATCATTTCGCATGTGAAATGGCGGAGAAAGGGAATGTCTCCATTTGAGGCATTTGAATACTTTCCAACCGCCGCGAAATGAGAAATGAGAACAGTTCTTCGCCCGTTCCCCTTTGTTTGGCGTATCTGAAAGATACAGATACACTTGTCGCTGTCTTGTAGATACGCTTGGTGCTCTTAACGAGGCCAGATCCCCTAGGCCGAAACCAAAGTCTGAGCACGTTTTTGTTACCAATTTCGATGTGTGTTTCTCTTCTGTTTTGCTGCGTTTTTTCTATATTTTTTTTGTATTTCGTATTTTTCGTCGCTGAGTTTTCTTTGGCTTCTCGAATCGGTCACAGCACTCTGAGTTGAAAATCAATTACCGTTAATGCTGGCCCACATATGTGCATTTGTACAATGTGGGTTAGCATTGAACGTGACTTGGCTGGCAGCAAATAGACTTTCGGCCCGATCTTCAAGCCAAAATCCTCCACTCCGTTCAAGGTCAGCGCCCAACCTTTGGAGAGGCTTTAGTTTTAAGTTTTAGCCAAAGTTTTCTAAGCTCTGTGTGCACTACTATACACGGTTTAGTGTGGCAAAAAAAGCAGCAGTAAAATCTGTACAAATATAATTAAAAATGCAGAGTGGCAAACAAAGGCGAATGAAGAGCGAAAAGTGATGATTATTTTGAACATAGTTTGCGCGCCCGAGTTTATCATCATCTCTGCCATCCATCTTTCGGGCCATATTTCTCAACTTTTTTCTATTAAATCTGTCATATCACCAACTAGCAGCAGTGCAAACAAAAACAAATAAACTGAAAAAACAGAAAAATATGGCAGCAATAATAACAAGTCGGGGTAATAACTAATGCCACAACGATCCATTTTAAGCGACTTTCTCTGTTTAATTGTCGCAAAATTTCCTTTTTTCGCCAGCAATTTCTGCGTTTGGTCAGCGGTAACAATCAAAAAATATGTATCTACGTATCTTTTCATGTGCAAGGTACTTTGAAATTTGTTTAACTCTTGCAAACTAAATCTCACTTACATAAGCCAGCAAAAGCGTATTTTTTTTAAGCTTTTATGGCTGGTGAATAAACATTAAAAGAAATCTTTGCACGGTACTTTGAACTTTCTTTCGTTTAATTCTAGCTAATTATACTTCACAGATAGTTGGTAATTTTATATTGCTTCATTAAAGATGCGTTTACAAATATTTTTGTGTGATTGAATAACCGTTCAAGCGATAATTTTAGGGAGTTTTCCTGGTTTTCGGTTAAAATATCTTCAGTATTTTGGTTTTAAGGCGAAAATCCAATTTTTTGCCATAAAATTATTCGTTTTTTGGCCACAACTTTGAAAATAACTGTCTGATAATAGAATGTTATATCTCATTAAACTCGTAATTAAATTCCAAAACAAACAGTGTTAAAAAATGGTGGTTCAAAATTTTTGCCATTTTTTGCAAATTTTAATGATGTTACCCCTTACAAAAAATGCGAAAAATTGAACCAAAAATTATTTTCCAGAAATCGATCAAAAAGTAATAGGAATCGTTAGCAGTGATAATAAGCTGATTAAAACAGTAATTCTTTCATCTATATGACCATTTTCAGACAAGTTATGATAAAAAAAAAGTATTTTTGATGATTTTTCGACTAAAAATGCTAAATTTGTTCCAATAACTTGAGAAGTATTGGTCCAATTATGAAAAGGCATATCTCTTTGAATTCATAATTTAATTTCCAATTGATTTGCATTCAAAATGGAACAAATTTTTTTTTGACCACTTTTCCCAACATTTTATAATAAATGCGTTTTTGTTGTGGTTTTACCATTTTCCAGCATATGCATATGTAAAATGTTGGCTGAAAAATGGGCCTGAAGGCACAAAGCACAGAAAGTACAACAAATTTGCTACTGCCGGCAAAAATCTAATCATTGCACTGCAATCCGCTTAGGTATTAGCCAGAAATCGTATTTACAGCACACTTATTCATAATTTGGCAACCAGTTTTCGGCTGGCAATCCCACGAAAATCAACGAGGGAAGCCAATCTGCAAATCTTCAATTGAAATCTAATCTGCTGCTGGGGAAATGGAGGGTTTTGCTCATAAAAAAAAAACAAAGAGTCGATTGTTCCGCAGCAAATTGGGCAGGCATTAAATTGCATATGATCACGGAGAGCTAAGAAATTTTTCCTCCTTTGAAAATTTCGTTTATTTTCCTTCCGCGAACCTCATTTGAATGAGGTTTGTGCCCCCTTTTCTTTTCTCCATGTGTTTCTTTTGCGAAACGAGTCTTTGGGGTAATTAAAAGTTCATTGTCGTCGACGGCCTTCCAACTTGTTGTGGAAATTATTTTGCAATGTCTGCCCAAAAACGCAGCTTCCATGAATAAAAAAATAAAAGCGAGCCTCCACACGACTTCCCCATCGTTTAGGTCTTTTTTTCTTTTTTGGATCTTTTGCAGAGGCGAGAGATTTTCCCACATGAAAAACGATGACAAAATGTGCAGGAGGCACACATCGTCATCGTCATTTTGCCGGTGAGTGAAAGTTGCTGATGACCAACATGGACGTGGATTCGGATATGGTTGTGGTTGTGGCTATGGATGTGAATCCATGGCCAATGCCTTCACGACAATCTGAAGTAATTGAACTTGAAGCTGCCACCAGGAAGCAGACATCAGCCGCCAGACATTGGATGTGCAGGTGCAGCATCCCAATCCGAATCCGAATCCCAATCCCAGTCCGAATCTCAATCTTAGCCAGAAGAAGATGATAATCGTTGGCGCGACGTCAGTCACGACATTTGCGCAATCGACTTGGGCCAGGCCAACTGGTTTTCCTCTTATTTTACTGGATTTTGAATTGGTTTTACGAATTTTTTGCTTTTGTTGGCAGACGAGGGAGCGCCTTAGGTGTGGGTGCCACAGACCTTATCAAAAAACAAAAAACTGCCAAAAAGCTGGCGTATTTTAATGGATCATAATGCGATTGCAGTTACGCAGATACGCCGATAACGCATCCACATTCAAAAACAACAAAAATACAGCGAAACAAAACAAAGGCTTCTAAAAAAATAAAAGAGAGTGATTCCACGGGAAATTCCTGTGGTGCAAAGGTTCACCTATTTATTTTATATGCCTCTATTTGCCAGAATACATACAGTATCTTCTTATCAACAAGTTATGGATTTAGATAGCTCTTTTCGCTCAGTGCAACCATATCTGTTTGTTTTCCCAGTTTTTTAACTCTTGAAGAAACAAAAGAAAGCTCCGTCGACCTTCAAATGCAACTGCTGTAGAAAAAGGTTGCTTCAGGTGTGGAAATAATGTTTGATCTAGATTGCATGTAGAAATTGAGTTGGAAAATTTCTCGGAAAATGTAGGTGTGTGTTTTTGTCTTTCACACAACTTGAGATAAAAAAAGGCAGAGCATTAAGCCAATTGCGGCTTAAACCGAAAGTCAGACAACATGTAGAGAAACTAAATCGTTTTTAAACTAATTATAAAAAAGTCTCTTAGGTAGTAAATCCATATCTCTCAATACAAAGTATTGATAATTGACTACTTTACTTAACCCCAATTTTGCATATCTCGCAATACCACTTGCCGCAGTAGTTTTTTTCTTTGCCATCTTGGTCAGATAATTCGCAGATAAATCGTTCGGGATAAACGGGTTGCACAGCACTGCCAATCAGTCGATCTATAAATTTCACCCCATGCCTGTCAACGTTGCCGATTGACCCGCTTAACCTGCGTGTTTTGCATCGCGCTAATTTATTCAAAAACTGTTCGACTTTCGTTCGCCAAAGCGCGACGCACTGCCATTAAAACAAAAAAAAATTAAAATTAAAAAACCAACCGATTTGATTAGGTTATTTCGAGTGACCCCGACACCGTTATTTCGCTGATAAAGCCAAGGTAACTCGCAGCATGCGAAGCTTCGGAAGCTGTCAAAATTCTCAGTCCCAAGTCAATTGCCAGTCGGCACAAATGCAAATGCACTCGAAAAAAAGAGCATACTAATGTTTCTTTTTTTTTATAGAAAGAGAAGTAAGATCATGAAAGTATATAGACCAATATTTATAACTTTCTTAACATTAAAAGCAGTTTAAGGTAATAAGCAATCAAAGAACTAGTGAATGTATCCCAAATACTAGGAATTTCCCTAATTACCCACTTTGCTTGCCAGTGCAATTCCCAATCGATGGATCGCACTTGGCGAGCTGCGAAATTTTGAAAAAATCGGGTCAGGCCGAGAGATGCATGGGGCCAATTGGCCAATCGGCTTACAGATGGCCACACAGGTTAATTAACGATTTGGACCAATTAAGAAGATGTCGAAAGGGGGAGGGGGGTTTCGCGTAAGGGGCATTGGGCAATGGGACAGGGGGAGATAATTGTGCAATTCGGGTTAGTTTCGAGTGCAGGATAGAGTGCGAGTATCTCGTGGATACGTGCAGTAGTTAGTCGATAATTAGTGCCAATCTCAAGCCGAACCGAACTGAACTCGATCGCAACTCACCCATGAATTATCGCGGAATTGTGACATATTGCGGCCAGCCGCGGGGGGAGGATGCGGGGAGGGTATTATGATGCGTTATATGTTCTTTCTATTTAAATTGTATAATTTAGGTTTTAGGCATTTACTACTGGTCACTGTTTACTTTCAGTTTCAGCTCCCTTTTCCTTCGTGTATATTTCGTTTGTGTAACTTTTTTCTTTTCTTTGATTTGCAAAATTCACAGTTTTTGCTTAATTTATCTAACCAATTTGTTAGCTAAGCTAAGCGCACACACACACACACCGGCACTTCGATACACTTACACACACGACGAGTCAGCTGAGCGTAACGCATGTGTTCGAGATACTTTTGTATCTTGTATCTGCGTTTTTTTTTCGGCTGCTTTCTGAGGCGTAACTGCCAGCACGATTACGTGCGACAATTGTAGCACTCGCCAGCAAAAGGCAGATGCACTACTCAACAACGGAGCACTCCAGTTCAGGCCCAGCAAAACGTTTGCAGGTAGAAAGAAAAAACAATAAAAAAAAAATGCAATAAAAATATTAATAGTAGTACACAGGTCGCAGAAGTTGGTGTGTTGCGGTTGGAAAAACCGCGCTGGAAATGCCGCACGCGCGTTCGTCGCTTTTCAACGAAACGGCGAACCAAACGAGTCGAGTCTGCGCCGCCAACTGAATCTGGCTTTCAGCTTTTGACTCCGACTCCGCGATCCACGCTCCCCAATCCCAAACCCAATGGCAATCGCAATCGCAATCGGCGCTCGACGCTCTCCGTGAGCGACGGGAATTGCAATCGCAAGCCGGTCGCTGGCGCTTTCTAAACGCTCTCCGCTCAACGCTGAACGCTCTTCGTCGAGCGGTACAGTGGGTACAGTGGGCTGATTTACTGGTTTATGTGGTTAAAACATGGGAATAATTCTCTAAAAAAAACTCAGGATCGCATTCGACCAACCTCCACTCAGTGTTTAGAATATGATCACCAAAATTTTAAATATTTTTTTTTTTTTTTTTGTAATAAATGCATAAAGAACATGTTGAGTAGGTCGCTTTTGCCCCACTGTGAACCGTTTGAAGCCAGCTGACATTCAGACAATTTTATATAAAAAGATTTAATTTTTAACAATTTATTTATTGTTAAATAAAAGATTCAGCCCCTTGGACTAGCTTCGTGTTCATTTTAAAGCTCGTTTAAGCTTTGCTTACGAATGACTTCAAAGTTGTGGAATGCAGATGCATAAATTTGTATCTTTCAAACTTACCCTGCTGACTTATTTCCATTTTCGACTATATGCTGTGATTATTATATTCTAATAACGTATTTAATTTCCTGATAAACCGTGACTCACCGGAATTTGCCTTTACTTGTAGGTGAGAAAGCCCAAAAGTATGTGAATATTTTTATGCAAGCCCGCCCGAAAGAAAAACGCAATGTTTTTGAGTTTGAAATACCAAAAAAAATTTTTATTTTCCCTAGGAGAGAGTCAGAAAATTCATATTATAAGCAATTTTGTGGATGATTTCGATCGTTTGTCCAAATATTTTTGGGATTCGCTAGCGTAAAGTGTTATTTTATTTTTTTTTACAAGTCTTTGAAAGTTGCACTTGGAACAGAAACAGAAACTCGTAGCTGAGCGTTGGGGTTCATTTTTTTTCCGGTTCCGAAAATTACAATTTTGGTTGAGAGCTTAACAGGATAGACTATGGCTTAAAGGATCGATGAATGAGTCTATATAACTATTGTACATCTATTTAATATTCGTGTGTGTGTGTGTGTGTGTTTGTGTGTTGTGTGTATCTGTGAGTTCGGGTATCTAAGTATATAACATACGAATGCTGCATAGCCAATCCAGATGCTAAACGTTCTCGACTTTCCCACACAATTGCCTCAAGCGATTACAGTTTTTTTGTTTGTCGGTATTTCTCTTCCGATGTAGCTCGAAAAATGATTATTAAATTTTTAATTATTATCCCAGAAAGTGGAGATTCTCTTATTTAATTGTTTTTTTTTTTTTGTTTTTTTTTTTTTTTTTGATTTTCCGTTAGGTTTGCTAAATGCTATTTCAATTTCTCTTTTCGTTTGTCTTAAGTAAAATTGAATCAAATTCCTCAGTGCTTGCAGTGCATATCGTACTTAGTAATTCATGTTGTCTATGCTTAGTGACTAATTCAAAAAAAGTAGATATATATAAGTATATATTTAATAGGCATATACATACAGTAATGGGGATGGTTATCAATAGTGTGTGGGACTTTCTTACATCTATAAATATAGTTTATAGGATCTGTGAGTGGTTGTAATTCGGTATATGTATGTACACTTTACAGTTAAGCAGTTTAGAACTCTTCGATAGAAATACTTTCAGACTTGCGTAAGTTAATAATTAAATGTCTATATATGTATATATATATAGTGTATATCCAGGTGGAAGGGAGAATCCAAAGTCGTTGTCTGTTCAAAGTTTCGGATTGGGCGAGGATCGAAATGAAACGCGGGAGTTTGGGAATCGGTAGAAAATTGGACTGAATTTGTGTATTTACAGGGGTGTTGTTGGTGTAAATAAATAGATTACTTTTACACATATATTCCGCTTTATTACGTTATCAATACATATATATTCAGTATGCTTACTATCGTACAGTTAGGCATTGTTTTAGGTATATCGTTCCTCCATCCATTTCTGTATCTTGACCTTTACAATTTTGGTTTGCCTTACTTGCTAGGATTTCATAAGACTTGCGTTTCATTTTTCCATATTTTGTTCAAAAGTTTCACTTAAACAATTCGAAAAAAATATATACTATATATGTATGTCTATATATATGTGTATATATACTCGCATATATATATAGCATCTATGTTGTTCCTATGTACACATCATGCACTGTTTCCATTTAGTGTTATCATGTTTCTCTGTTTCTCTGTGTGTGTGTGTGTGTGTGTGGTGTGTATCCTTGTGTTTTCAGTGTCTTGTGGATATTCAACTTCTACAAAATGCACGAAAATATATCCATAGTTTTGGCTTGGACCCGGTTGTTCTCCGAACAGCTGTGACACTTGGCTAGCCATTTTCTGCATTTTAGCCCTCCTCGGTATTAACTTTCTACTAATTCTTCATCTTTCACCATTTAGCATTTAGTCCGTCTGGATCGATAGATAGCACTCTCCTCGGTGACACTTAACTTATTCCGCCTTCCCGCTTAAATCCTTCAACTACAATTTCACTTTGAAGCTTTTTTCTATATAGCAAATTGCGAAAACTAACCGAATCGTTTTGGTTTTACTTTGAATTTCTTATTGATTATCGGGTTTTTCAGAGTTTCTGTTTTTTGTTTTTTAAGTTTTGGTTCATAGTGAATGGTTTTAGGGGGGATAGCAAACGCTTCATCGGCCTTCTGCTCGGCTCATTTGCTATAAAATCTCTAGATTGTCAATTGCTAAATATTCCTTACTCAATTCTGCTCTACTGCATATGGATTTCCAGCTGCGATCGTCATTGTGGCGGGTATTTAAAAAGTATTGCAATTTTTAATAATATAAGTAAAAAGTAAATAAACGAACAAGTAAAATGTTTAACTTGAATGAAGAATTTAAACAAGATATACAATATACAATAATATGTTAAATGAGTAAAATGAGCATTGAGGTTTGAAGTTCCGTATAAATCTTTTCATAATTTTGAAAGCTAGTTAGACGCAACATAAATTCCTTTTTGTTGACATAAACAATCGCCTGATATTTTGACCGCAGCTGAAGAATTCATTAGTTGCCGCAGGCGGTGTGGATTGGTGTTACGATTTTGGATTCCGGTTGCCCAATGGGTGGCACGTCTTATGGGGCGTAAAGGCAGCATGCCCGAGATCCCGCAAAGCCCGAATCGAAAATCGTGGTTTGCGACACTTCGACACCAGCTGCGACAGTCTACGATGTGAATGTGTGTGTATGGGTGTGGGGGTGTGTGCAATCCAAAACATGATTACCCACGCCGGAAGCGCACCTCCGTGACCGAAAGTGGCTCTGGGGGCGGGATGGGTGGAATGCTGGCGATGGCCCCCGATGGCTCCCGATGGATCCAAACCGACTACGGAGATCCGAAAGCCAGAGCCATGGTTTTCCAGGAACTGAGCCGCGATTGCGATTGGTCGGGCGGGGGCACAGGGCTGCATTCGGCCCAGCCTCGTAAAGGTCGATCGATACTTAATCGCTCTTGGGTGCCTTATAAATCGATAGTGAGATTTATCATTCATCGTTTTCGTTTTATCGCTACAATCGTTAAGTTTAGCTAAGTCGTAAAAATGTTTTAAGGGAATCGCGGTAAACGTAATTGACTCGACACTCTGATTATAATTATTTTCAAAATTTGGAATCTGAGAAAAAGAAAAATCGAATATAAATGAATAGAAAAAATAGAATATCCCTCTACTGTACATAGCATACATATATGGTTTGATTAAAGGCTATATAATATTGTGGTTTTACATTAATCTTTAGCTGATAAAATATGCATGTGTCTACATATATTAAGTGTGATTCGTATTACGTACGCCACAAGTGCTCGTGTTCATTGTTCCATTGTTGCTTTGTGTTACGAGGGTTTAAAGTTAAGGAGTTCGGAATATAGTAGTAGTAGTATATAGGATAGTTAAGATAGTCTTTGTGGCTGCCTGACCCCGTCCTAAAATCTATTATTTTTTCTCTTTTTTTCCCGGGGCAGGTTACCTAGTTTTTGGGGGGTGGACGCCATTGATCGGCCCAAGTCTTTCGGTTTGAAACGCTGAGGGTTTAGGGTGAAGCTAAAGTGGGTGGTATATCTATGGGGGTTGTGCATCCTAGTCTGTGCATCGGGACTGAGTGTGTGTGTGTCTGCGTGTTTGTGTGTGTGTGCCTCCGTCTGAGCGAGAGAGCCACAGCCGCTTGGGGTCTAGTGCGTCTCTCTTCTAATCGTGCTGCTGCTCTGCCGTTTTCAATCATTTTTCATTTGACAAGAGTATTCAAGTTTTCACTTAGCCTAGTTTGAATTCCAAAGAAGTACATTTAATTAAATATATATATAATATATAGACTATATATTTGCTTAGTGTGTCTCTCTGTGTGTGTGTTTTTGCTTGCTTCTTTTTTTCGTTTTCAACTTTTTTGCTTCAGTTAGTATTACAGCAAATGCCCTTTGCTAATATCAATTTCTATTTGCTCTCGTTCTCGCTCTCTAGTCCAATACGTTAATTAATTTAGATATCACAATATAATCATTTATCGTTAATCAATCGGTAAGAGAAACAAATGAATTTCGAATTTCCGTTTGCATTCGCTGCATTAAACGTATATATACGTATATATATATATATACTATGTATTTTTTTGTTCGTTCTATCGAAAGTTAATTAAAATTGAAATTTCGGACAAATGTTGCCTATCGTTTTGCTAGCTTTTCATTACAATAAATTAATTAATCCATACCATCTGATCTCTCCGACTTACGCGCTAAAAATGTGTTGAGTGTTTGCCTGTGTATGTGTATTTTCTTTGCTTAGTTTAAATTAGATTTCTCTCGTACATGCTAACACAAAAAAAAAAGCCATTATCATTATGCATTAATATTATTTCGTATGGTGAATGCTTCCGCTGAATGCTCCACTTAGATCCGGGTCTGCTTCTCCAGATGCATAAAACGCTCTTGACCTAAGCGGCATCGCATTTGAGTTTCGTGGAATGTTGATTTGATTTGATATTGGTTTCGTTCGTTTCAGTTATTTACAAGACATTATCCATTTTGTAGGTTTTTTTTTTGTTTTGTTCGATTGGCATAGAAAGGAGAAATTTGCAATGTTAAAATTACGTTCTTGTTTTTCGGATTACTGATTTACTGATATTGTGATATTGTGACTATCGGGTTTTTCTTTTTTCATTTAAATGTCTGATGTTTGAATAAATAAGCTTGTCTAGCGATTGCTCTACTTGGAGGGGACCTGCGGCGATTTGTGATGGTCGATTCGTCTAGTCGTCGAGCCAGCCGTCGACGGGCTGCGTCCCCTGCTTACTTTCCAAATAGGTGGCTATCTCGTTGGCGTTCTTGTTGAAGGCCACCATCATGGGCGTATTTCCGCCGGAGTCAAGAGTGTCCAAATGGGCGCCGGCGGCAACCAGCATCACGCAGATGTCGCGGCGATTCTGCTCGGCGGCAATGTGAAGCGCCGTCTGTCCACTTAAAGAGATAAGAAATGGAGTTCCTTAAATGGTCATAATAGGGTTGCAACTCAGAGGGAACTTCATTAAAGCTATGTACTGATATACTGTAAGGTGGTGACCCCAAACCACAAGAATGCATTACTTTAAAAGTATATATCTTGAGTTTACAAATGAGAAGGACAACTTGATGGACTTACAGCTCCTTGTCGGCCATGTTGATGAGGCGTCGTGTGGCGCTCGCTATGATATATTTGACAATGTCCCTGTGGTTGTATTTGCAGGCGAAGTGCAGCGCCGTCTGTCCGTTCTTGTTCACTGACTGTAGTGAGTATCCTTGTTCATGTAGTGCACGTAACTGGAAGAAAGTGTTGCAAAGGCGCGTGTTAACAAAGCCACTTTAATATCCAATTGAGTGTTTAGCTAATAGTTAACTATATAATCATATTTTGTTGGAAGAGTTAAGCTACCATATTGAGATCGCCGCTCTGGGCTGCTAGTAGTATGGCATCGGAAGTTTGCTCCAGTATAGGGCTATTATTTAATCGTTTCGAGTGTGTGTTTGTGTGTGTGTGTGTGTGAGAAATAGCGTTTTGGCATGTGTGTTGGTGTGTTTGTGTGTGCATGGAAAAGTAGAGAAAATAAAAAGAAAATTCAAGCATCAGTTCGGTTTAAGATTTATTCGATCGATTCAAATGTCGATGATACGAGAGATAAAGACGGAAAAAAAGGACAGACATATTTAAATAGAGAGAGAGACAGACAGAGATAGCCATAACAGACATTCTAGTGAGTAAAGAAAGAGACGGATAGTTATACGGAATACCTGAATCCACAACCAAAAACATCTTCGTTGAAACTGAATAAACGATCTTTGTTGCTGCATGCAAAAGTTATACCACATTGTACAGAAATTAGGATAATTATAAAATTATTTCAATTAAATTAAGAAGAAGAGGGAAAGATGCTGAGAATAGAGAGAGAGACAGAGAGATAGGGCGAGTGTGTGAAAGATGGAGGATATATCGTGGACCATGAAAAAAGCGTGTGAAAGAGAGAGAGAGCAAGCAAGCGAAAACGTATTACCAAACGAGCAAGACAGCTGCGAAAAAAGCCAATTGGCAGATGGAAAGAGAAAAGATATATATAGAGAGAGAGATCGCTCCATGTGAAAAAAAATTTTGAATTACTAGTGCCGTCTCGCTCGGTTCGGCCACAGCTATTGGTCTCTTTTCTTCGCATGGAGTCTGAATGAAATGCTGAACGAATTGGGGGGACGCTTTTTTACCTCTTCCACTTCATCACTTTTATGGGCTTGGAGCCAATTTGCAAATCCTCATCTTTGTGTGTTTTTAGTATGTTTCAATTTGTAGTGTGTTATATATATATATATATGTATATATTTGTTGATGTGTAAATTCGAAAAGAGATTCACATATTGTTAGTAAGCAATTGAAGTAAGTGGATCACAACTAAAGTAACTATAAATCAAGTACACAACAAGTACAAACTACCAGAGCACAATTTGCATGGCATCAAACCTACCCGCATATATTTTCAGTGTTTTTCGGTATTTTTGTATTATTTGGTTGGTTGGTTGGTTAGTTGCTAGTTTGGTTGTTTGGGATGGATGGGATCGTAACGAATACGGTTTGGTCCTTGCTACGGTTAACTGTTGATGTAAGCCGGGATTATATACCAGATAGTTGCAGGAGTGCTCGTATTTAATGCTCTACTCACATGCGATCGTGGCAAGGACTAAGCTGTATTCGGCTCCTCGCGATTTAAGACTTTGACTTTTAGCGGATGTGGGTGTGTGTTTATGTGGTTGTACGTAGGTGTGATGCGCGCAGTTGCGGCCAAAATAATAGCACAGAACTAGCTTCTATTTAATTATTATTGTTTTAAAAACATTAAATATATATTTGTAGCTAATAATTAGAACATATATTGAGTGCATTACTTAAACCGCAACTGCATTTCTCAGCGTGTTAATGTTAGTGACTAGACATGCAAGACACAATTAACCATAAACAAAATGCAATGCAACGAAAAAAAGGTGGCCCGACTGCAACTGGCACCCCTCCACTCCGCTCCCCCCTCGGATTTGGATTAGGATTGATGGGTGTTCTGTGGGTTAATGGTGATAGGATTCGGGTGGTTTCCAAGATCGATGGAAATCAGATCTCGACGCGACGCTTGCGGAAGTGGAGGTGAAGGAACATGCGCCTATCTTGGTACGGCAGCTGCTCGGCCACCTGCTGCTGGTAGAGCGTTAGGCGCTCCTGGAGCGGCAACTCGTCAGCGGTACGAGCGGTACGATTGGCCAGTCCCGCCCCCGGTGGCCAGCAGCCAGCTAACAGGATCCTACCGGTGCTGCCCGGGCCGCGGCCCTGGGCCTGATCCATTTGGCGCCGCTCGTTCTGTGCCTGCCGCTGCGAGAAGGCTGCAAAGGAGCGCTCCTGGTCCGGAGTCTGCGGCATGGTGGCCGCCTCGTGGTCCAGGATGTACAGCTCATCGATGGCAATGTCGCAGATGTAGTGCAGGTGCTCCTGGGCACGATCGATCCGGAAGTAGTGCTCAGCGGTGCAGGCTGAAAGAGATTGTATTGAATAAGCATATCAAGGATTATGGCATCGCAGGCTTTTGAGGATATGAGATATAACTCACAGTCGATGAAGCACCAATCCTGTGAGACCTTTGGATAGGAGATGGATTCCTCGAACTTGGTGTTGAGCATGTTGCGCACATGCTCCAGATCGCACTGAGATTCGATTTCGATTTGGCCCAGCTTATTGGCCAATTTGCGGAGCATCTCCTTGTCATAGTGGTACTGCTCGTACTGTTGCATGGTCACGCGTAAGATGTGCAGCTGCATCTTCTCCAGGGGATTCACTCTGCAATAAAGTGTATAGAAAATTCAAGTTGGTTGCCAGCTCGTGGGTAATATATAATCCCGCAGCGAACACTCACTGAACATCGCCGCGTCCTTGCTTCCTTTTGGACAGCATCAGTGCCTTGTTGAGCAGCTCGATCTCGATCACCGATGGCTTGACGCGACATGCCTCTCCATCCACCTGCATCGGAATGGTGCGCTTGGTGATGATCCTGGCCTTGCGGCACTGGCAAATGCAGGTGCCATGCATGCCAGCCTGCAGCATGGGCAGCTGGTAGGTGGTCAGGCCAACAACCTCCATCAGTCCGTCATCAATCGATGGCTTGGAGGCGCCAAAGGAGTCGTTCCATGGATGGGTGCCACCGCCATAGCTGCAGGGATAATGAATTAGTTGGAAATATATCACTTTCTTCGATTTTAAGTTGGGACCCACCTGGGAATGTTTAGGAAGAGCACGGCATGGCAGCCGGCATCGCGCAGTTTTCCGGTAAAATCCTGTCCATCGCACTCGAGCGTCACCCATTGGGAGAGGTTGCGGTACTGGCGCAGGATCAGATCCTTGCCGCCCATCTGGCCGTAGTACATCTTGTTGCGCAGGCGCGAATTGAAGCGCTCCGGATGAGCCTCACGTGCCTCGTGGAATTCCAGGGCGATGTGCGCGTCCACGCCGAAGGAGAAATAGTTGTTGATGACGTTCAATGGGACATTGGGCTTGCTGCGATCGACATGGTCATCGGTGACGTCATCGTTGGGCGTGACCTTCACCCGCCAGCGATCCATTAGCACGCACTGGGACATCCCGATCTCGCGCAGTATCTTCCCGATCGGTTCGTCCGTGTAGCCCTGAAAGAAAATAGACTTTAAAATTATTGAGGCTTTTATGTGAAATGATTCAAAGCAATATTAGGTCTAAATTACAGTAACTACAAATGAATACGAGTTATGATAAATAACTAAATGCCTTCAAAATTTCTACAATCGCTGAAGAGTATTTAGTACTTATTACTATTAAGTAATAGAGATAAGCTTTGTTTTTACTCAAAGTTTTTGTAAGCATATATGAATTTTACCACAATGGTTTTTAATACAAGTATATTACTTTTACCATAAAAGAAGGCTAATACTTACTGTTGCACACGGCATTTTAATCGGAATTATTTGTATAAACCAGAAATGGTTCTAACAATTTATCTTTCAATCTTTTAAGAACACTTTTGACCCAGTATGTTTTTATTATTTTGCCATTATTATATTCTACTCAAGAATTTAGGCATTCACGAGTTGTTGTGGCCAACGCGGCGTATGAGTATTTTTTACGATTCGAAATAATATTGCTCATACGCACAGTTGGCAGAACCAAAAATTTAAAATTTACAACTAACTAGTTTCTTAATATTTCAAATTCAATTGAACTGTTACTTCTTGCTGCTCAAGTATCAATTAAATTTGAAATGCGGTATCATGGTATCATGTTTGGTAGCATAAAAGATTACTCACCCCTCCCCATCCGAGAGCGCGAGCGAGATCGTTTCCAGTGCCCAGCGGCAGGACACCGACCGCCGGAGCTGGCTGGAGCGGCGGTTGGATTTGATCCAGGACGGAAAGGACCCAGCCGACGGTGCCGTCGCCACCGCAAGCCAGCACCCGCAGATTGGGCGCCTTGCGGAACATGTCCAGGCTGCAGGGAAATAGAGGAAAATATTGAAAAATATATACAAATATACACAAATATGTATTTATAAGAATACTCACCCCATTTTGGGCCCGCCTTGCGTAAGATCGAAAACCTGTCGCGGATTGAGCAGATGCTGGAACTTTCCCAGCAGCTTGTGGCCCTGATTGCCGCCCGATTTGGGATTAATAAACACAATGACCGGGATTACCTCCGGCGATGGTATGGGCTTCACAATGAACGCTCGCGGCTCCTTCTTCTCCTCCTTGCCCTTCTGCCGCCGTTGCGTCTGCTTCTTGCTCTTGCCCCCACCACCACCACCACCACCGCCTCCGGCACCGCCACCAGCACCGCCACCTCCTGATCCCGATGCGGCATTGTTCTTGTTGCTCACGCGTATCGAGGACTTGAAGTTGCCCTTGGTTGGCAGCTTCACAATCCACGATGGCGGCACAATGATGGGCGCATAGTTGCCTGCGAAGGATAAACAGAGGGTTGAGTTTGGATTTTACACTGGCAGACGAATATATTAGGTTATTCCATTATTTCCAAAAATATTTGTTGGTGCTCCTATGAGACAAAAACATTGGTTACAATAAACTCACTTATTTTTCTAAAAATGTTACTTTTACGCTCCTTTTAACCCACTTTGCTCATAATAGATGACCAGGTTTTCAGGCTACCAATGCCAATTGTGTGTGCAAAGTGTTTAAGAATTGCCAGGCGACTAAATTTAATTTGACACCTTCGAAGGGGAGGGGGTGTAAATCGGATGGGAGAAATTGAAGCCCCAACATAACTGGCATACCAAAGAGCAATTATGAGTGCCGCAACTTGGCCAAAGGCAGCTCAAAAGGATGCGAGCCCAGTTCAGCCAGACAAAGGACCTCAAACCCAACGGCCGTCGCCCCCTCGTAATTCTATTTCGTAGTGTCTTCTGTCCTCATCTCCGGTCTGCGTCCTCCGTCTATGTCCTGTCTATGTCCTTTTCTCGGGGCGTATACGTAATGGTGTCTGTGGCAGGGAGAGTGTGTTAACAAGATGCTCATTGAGACACTTTACAAAAACGTGAACAGGAAGCGGTTAACTTGCCCCAGCTGCCACACTGCCACACGGCCATCATTGTCATAGTTGCACACAGTTGTCAGGAGAGGAATTTCTATCTAACTTTGTATTTTCACATCTATTTTTTTTTTTACATAAACATCAGCAGTGGCTGAGGTGGCACGTTGGCACTTGCTGCAATTACATTAATTGCAAATAGCTTAGCTCCCTGGATATTTGAGGCGACTATTTGTGGCATAAGATGTTGCAAAACGCAACTATTTTTATGGAATACAAAGTAAACGTTGCTCAACCGGAACTTCAACTTGAGATTCTCAACTGTTGGCAAGTTTTTAATCTACTGAGTTGGTAAAGTTTTAATTAATGTCATCCAGCCATTAATCGAACTTTGTACATTTGAAATAATATTTTTCTCGAACTTGCTCTTTAAAATATTATTTTAATGCTACTGTCAACGATTTGTTTTCTAAACTAATTTGTATCTGCTGATGGTGATCCCTGTTGACTTTTCCCTTCAAAAACAAAGTATTTACACAGAACGAAATAAAAGGATGACCCTTGAGGGGTTCCTGAAACTATGCCACAATTTGTTTAGCCACCAAACCAAACGAATGGAAAAGGAATGGAAAATGAAAGGACATGCAAAGAAAGGACCTCAAGAGGTCTAAAGGGTTCGGTTTTAATGCACAAATCTTAATTAAGTTAACGGACCGCAATTTATTTGCATGCACGTCACGTAATTAATCAAGAAAAAAAGGGCAGGGGCTGTGGAACAGGGGTGGGGAGGGCGGATGGATGGATGGTAATGGGGGACAGACGACTCACCCAGACGACATTCCTCGCCGATTTTGGCCTGGTTAAAACAGGCCTCCTTGTTGTGGTAGATCTCGTGGCACCACGCACAGGCCAACGCCACAATCTCCTTCGACCCAAATAGCTTGCTTTGCACCGCCTGCTTCATAGGAAAGAACTAAAGGGATAAGTGCATAACACGTAATAATATAATAATGTCCTAGTTCCAGAATCACTCTATATATATTTGTCACACGGAAGACGAACAAACTGATGTGTCGCTAAGGAATTCAAAACTTAATTCAATCAATTGCGTTTACCGAAATCATTTAACAAACTGAATGTAACATTATTGGAAAATAAATTTTAATTTTAAAATTAAGCATGCACACCAAAAAATAATCGAACAATTCAAAGTGTGAAATCGTTTTCGTATATACCCCTTACTCTTTTTAGTCAAACTTTTAAAATAATGCTCCAAAAATGGAATGTCATATCTCGTTGAGCTTGTATTTAAATTCACAAACGAACTGTGTTCAAAAATGGGAATTCTATTTTTTGAAGATTTTTTGCAAATTTTTATGATGTTACCCCTTACAAAAAAAGCGAAAATTTGGCCAAAAATTAATTTCACAAAATCAGCTTAAAAGTGAAAGGGCTTTTTGCCCTGTGACCATTTTTAGTCAAGTTATAGCCAAAAAAGCCAATTTGAAATTTCATTTTTTTGCCAAAAATATTTTCCCAGATTTTTTGAGAAAAAAATATTTGGTATTTTGATCAAAACATTCGAAATAATTACCCAAATACGGAATGTCATACCTCGTTGAGTTTGTTTCTTAAATCCCAATCGATCTGCATTCAAGTTTCGGAATTCTAGGATGTTTCATTTTTTTGCAAATTTTGATGATGTTACCCCTTACCAAAAATTTGGCAAAAAATTAATTTTAGTAAGTCCGTCAAAAAATGTTATGGATAGTTAGTATTGGTTATTAGCTGCTCAAAACAGTTATTCTTTCATCTTTATGACAATTTTTAGCGATGTTATGACGAAATTACACTTTCTAAAAACAAGTTTTTGCCAAAAGCCTTTTTTCCTAATTTTGGTTATAAAATCATCAGTTTTTTGGATACAACTTAAGAAATATTTGTCTGAATATGGAATGTTATACATCGTTGAGTTCCTAATTAAATTCTGAACCGAACTGTATTCAAAAATGGAAATTCTATTTTTTTGCCATTTTTTGCAAATTTTGATGATGTTACCCCTTACAAAAAATGTGAAAATTTACCCAAAAATCGTGTTCCCAAAATCCTCCAAAAAGTGATAGGGTTATATAGTATTGGTCATTAGCGACTCAAAACTGCTATTCATTTATGTTTATGATCAGTTTTGTCCAAGTTATGATTAAAATACTCCTCCAAAAAACGTTTTTGCGATTTTCCGTCCTAAAATAATCAGTTGTTTGGCTACCATTTCAAAAATAATTGTCTTAATATGGAAATTAACCTAAACAGAGTAACGGGTATGTGTGTTTTGTGATCGATGTTATTGCTTTGGTTTTGTTTGTAGTTGTTAAGAACTCTGACTATCGGATTTTTAGTATATTTTATGTATTGGATTGTGACAAATAGGGAAATATATTAACTTTCTCTCGATTTCTGGAATGTATATGTGTTATATTTAAATATTTAAATATGTAAAACTAATTTTAAGCTCCGTTTTTAGAAAACTTATAGAAAAAACCTCGCAAATCAACGGGGCTGCTATACATTTGTATCTGATTATGTAATGTATTTTGTACTGAAAAACTAATGATATTTAAGTACAAAAGAGTTAAAAAGAAAAGAACACACGTAGTAACTGGTGTAGTGGGTGTGTTGGCCAACCTACCTTGCCGCACTGCTTGCACTTGCCCTTCTCCAGCTTGCGATGCACCCAGTGGTGGTGGGTTGTGGTCTGCTCCCGGTACTGCCGGATGCCCACATCCCGATAGGTGGGCTTGCAGGCCAGGGTGCTCTTCTCGTTGACGAACGGAATGCAGTTGTGGTGGGCAACCAGTTGGCAGGCGGAGCACTTCATCCGTTGGCCGCTTTTCTGGAATAGCACAGAAATGCAGGGATTATATAGTGGGTGGATGCTGGCTGCTGTGGTTTTCGCAATTGAAACTCCTTTACGGGTTAAATGATGAAGGACCCTGACCATATGGCTTCTGGGTAGAACCCCTTTGTATATATGGCGTCATGTAATTAATTTCGCGGCGCTTCGGCTTTTGTTTGCGCTAATTAGCAAACTCGCGCATTTCGACAAAACCGCGCTCAAATGACGATGGTGCTGCAACTGCCGCTTGCATTCTCGAAAATGCAAACTTTGACAATTAATTGCTGAGGTTGTTGCGGTTTGACAGGTGAAAACGGATTTCCGCCAAGGATGCACAGCCTCAGGTGTCTGAAAGTTGTGTTATCCTTGCGAGAACTAAAGAAAAACCTTCTGCCGAAACTGCATCGCTAGCTGTAGCCTGTATCTGTATGTGCATCCGTATCTGTATCTGTATTTGTATCCGGTTCTGTTTTTGTTTAATTGTTTTCGTTTCAACTTTAAAAAGGATACGCTTGAGCTGGCCACTTTTGCAGATTGCCAAGCGTACGCAGATTAAACTGGCAATTAAAGATGCGTTCTAAAATGGTAGTTTTGCCATATTCTCATAGTTTCTCTGCTAACCTGAAGAGGGGAGGTGCTCTCGACTTTTTACCTTACCCCGCCACCTTATTTTATGGCTGCAAATAGATTGAGATAAGACAGGACTTGCTTGCTTGCCACAGTAGCTGGTCTGCCGCCCCATGTGACTTATATTCCTCCGCTTTTATACCCCTGCCCCTCTCACTTGACAATGAGCCTTATAAAGTACACATACTGTTGCTTTTGGCTGGTCGTTGCCCCAAAGTGATGACACGCCCATCGTTCTTGTCCAAAAAAAAAAAAAAAGAAAAAAACAAAGGGGATGGTAAAAACCCTAGCATTTTTTCGCCTTTATTGCGTGAATGTTGGACAGACACGCAATAAATAAATTACGCTCACATGCATGCAACCTGCCCCTCACATTCACATCGAGCTTCTTTTGTGTTAATTGAATTGAAGGAATGCTTTTTGGGGGGCGGGCGATTTCAACTGCGTTTGCGAGTGCAGGGTTCATCCATCTATGGCATCTATAGCTACTAGTATTCACTCACAATGCACTCCTCGTTCAGGCAGCAGAGATCGCCGGAGGCGGAGGAGGGCTTCCAGTAGTGCTCGCCCTGCACGGCATTCTCCGTCCAATCGGGCACAATCCGTATCGGTCTGCGGGAGTTGCTGGCCGAAGCGGTACGCCTGCTTGAGTTAAAAGAATAATACCATATAGTAAATAATATAATAATATAATATAGGTACATATATGGTATTTGAAATCGATAAGCACTGGAAACTATTTGCTCTAAAGTCCAAAGTTTGTGGTTTTTAGTTTAAGGTAAACTTTAAAGTTTCTCCCCCAGTTTGATGGACGCATTCGCATTAATTTTAAATATGTTCCACTCTTCTTCTTTTATTTTGCAAATACACGCGTGGGAGATTCCCCCTGCTGAATATTTCAGGGACTCACCTCTTCCGGCGCCACGCCCCCAAAGAGTCGAGCTTCCGCTGGCGGAAGGCCGACTTCCGTTGCATACCGATTGAGGAGCGGCGAAAGCGTCGCACTCCGCCCGCTCCCGTTGCCCCACCGCCGGCCACGCCCCCCGCCACACCGCCCCCAACGGAACCGAAACTATCGCTGCGCTGAAGTCGACGTCGTGGCTGCGGCAGCGACGGCGACAGAGGCTGCGATGCGGTGGAGTTGCTGCCATCGCTGCTGCAGCTGCAGCTGATGCTGTTGCTGCTACTGCTGCTGCTGCTGCTGCTGCTGCAACTGCTGATGCTGCTCCTGTGCAGCGCGTTTCCCTCATCGTCCACCTCGGCCTCGTACTCATCCTCCGTTTGGAACTCCTCGCGAACAGCGTGCAGCAATCGCTCCATTCCGAAAATTGCTGCGGGTGTGTTGCTGCTGCTGCTGTTGTTGCTGTTGCTGCTGCTGCAGGGGCAATTGCTGCTGCTGCAGTTGATTTTGTTGCAAATATTGCAATTACAGTTGCAACTTTGTGTGCCTGCACCGTGGCTACAGTTGCAATCGCTGCTGTTGCTGCTAGTTCCAAGCTGACTGTTGCTGCTGCTGCTGCAACTGATATTGTTGCAACTGCAGTTGGTAACTATGTTGTTGCTGCTGCTAGTTTCACTGCCGTTCGCACACTTCTCTTCACTGAAGCCGTCGATATTGCAGTTGCAACAGATGCTGCTGCTGCAAGTTGTCGCGTTGCTGTCGCTGGTTTCAGTGCTGATGTTGCTGGTGCTGCTGCTGCAATTCAAGTTGTTGCAAGTATCACTATTGTTGCTGCTGCTGCTGTTGTTGTTGTTGCTGTGGCTGCTGGCATCACAGTTCAAATAAGATATGAACATGGTTTATACAGTGACTTATTTTTTCCACATCCGTTCCCCTTTTTCCTTTCGCTTTTTCTACCTTGCTTTCTCGCTTTGCACGCTTTACATTTCACTTCCACTTCATTACACATTCGCCGTAGTCTGAACACTCTTTTTTTTCGGCTTTCTTTTTCTTTTCTTCAGTTGCTTATTTGCATTCAGCTCCCAATCTCGCCATTCCGATTCCGATGCGGATTTCGATTTTGGTGACTCTGTTTCTGATTCTGAATCCGATTCCGAATCCGATTCGGTTTGTGCCTCCACTTCTGCTGCTGTCCGTTCTCGTGTCTGCGGCTGTCATTATGGCGCAAAAAGATTGCCCAGAGATTCTGTTTTTGGGTTCGGCTTGTTATTATACGCTTTTATACACTATATCCAGTAATTAGCTCATAAGTTGCATATATTTATATGGGATATTATGGAATACTTAGGCATTTGGACATTCTTTAGAAACGAAACTGAAATGCTTATTTCTTCTGCATTATATATTATATATCATATATATATTGTTTTTACAAACTTCCCTATTCTTCCTTTAATTTTATAATTCAATAAGTACATTTCTCATTTTGTTTTAATAATTTAAAGAGTACAGCAAATTCGCCAGGTTTGTAGTTAAAACAGTAAACCTTATTTGGATATCAAACTGCCCTTCTCGCTCACACCCCCCCGCCTGCTGTCTCGCTCTAGCGCACAGCTAGTACTATTAGTGTGCGTGTGTGCTTAATACATTTGTATACATTTTGTTTATGTGCATTGTAATTAAATTCTTATCAGATGCAAATACATACAGAAAAATGTGACTCGATTTTCTAGGAACTTTTTTTCTGTTTTTTTTTTTATTCAATTTTTTTATTTTTTTTTTATTTTTCCCCTGTCTGCGTACTAATCTCTTTTTCAGCGTGGGCGTTTTATTGGCCTGACAAATTGTTGGTTTTGCCGATTTTCCATGTCAATTGTCAAAGTTTTCCACGGCTTTCTGCCTTATATCCTTTTTATTTTCAGTTTTTTGTCGACGCTCCTTTGGGCGCGTTTTATGCGCGAATTGCGAGCGTTTTGTGCGCGATTTGTGTGCGTTTTGTGTTCTGTTTTTGACGCGCTACTCAAATTTTGGCGTCCACGCTTGATTTACCGTTAAATGTAGCGTGTCCGTGTGAACGGATATTTGTGTGGGTGTGTGTACACCCAACACACACGTACTGAAATTTCCATAGAAGTTTTACATGGTTTTTGTGGCATTTTTTAAAAACATTGAAAAACATATAAAAATCCCTTTAATTACTTGAGCAACTAGACATATATTCGCAATTCATTTAACTCTTTCAACGATGCGAAGAATTCAGCAAGAAACTGATGTTCTAAGTAAATGAAGAAAGGACAAGAAATTGTGTGGGGGCTTTTTGTAGAGTTGCAAAATTGAATTGCAAATCAATTTGCCGACTGCAGTCTTAAAATATCACAATGGACGCTTTTCCTTGGATAGAAATTTTAATGTAGGAAAGTGCAAAGGGGGGTTTCAAATCGACTTGAAATGGAAATCAATGTTGAGATGGCTTTGTGCTAATAGTTCATCAAATAACTTGGCAAAATCATTGGAAATTCCGTTCCATTTCGCCTGCTTTCCAAAGTGTTCGTTAAATTTTCTATACGCAAATATACAGAACTTTAAGTTATATATTCAATGACAAAATTGTGCAATGAGTATGACATTTATGAGCACTCTTGCACTTTGTCGGCTTTACTTAATGGTATTTAGTACATCAATGCATGACAACTAATTATATGCAGCTACTCGAATTAGTCATTGCAGGCTTCAATGTCTAAATAGAATCATCTAACAACCCATTGATATGCTGGACATTCTCCCGAAAAAGAGGCAATCATCTCCAATTAGAACCGTTTGATACCAAATATGAGTGACCAGCAGCAGCAAAACTGAAAGCACCGAAAGCACAGACAAACCGAATAAAACGAAGCCAAGCACAAGACGTAACAAAACTTGAAACGCAATTTCAATTCAAATGTGATTAATTTCGATGTCGACTGCCTTTGAAGAGGTTTTGGACTTTGCGGCAAGGAAGGGAGGTGGAAAACCAATGGGTGTGGGTGGTGTGTGTGGGTGGGAAAAGCGGGGCAAAAAGCGGAGAAAAGCGGGCAAGCGCTCGGCTAATGAAAGGTAAACTGTCGTCAATGGTCCGGACTTGGTAATGGGATTGAGATTCCGGGGAGGAGACACCACCACCTCCTCCTCCTCCTTCGCCTCCTCTGGTCAGCTTTTGCCATCTTTTGCAGTGTGGCCCCATTGACAAAATCGATAAAAACCTTGAAATATCTTTGCGTATTTCAATAATGACACTTTGCATTTGCCAGCGAGCCATTTGACTTTGACATAATAAAATCGAAAATAAAAATGCACAAATAAATAAATATTCAAAAGTGCTGCATGAGAGGAGAGCATCATCAAAACCGCATAAAAAAAATATATATAGATACCTTTAACCCCCAAAAAGGAATTTCGGTCTTTCAGCTGGCCATTAATTACCGCCCACCAATGGATCCTGTAGCGATCCTTCCGAAATATATATATATATATATATATATATATATAGCCAACGAATACATCATCCATTCATTTGCACATTTAAGCCAATGAGAAATCCATTTGAGCTGGTCCAAATGAAAAATTATCTGCACGTCCTGGCCATCGTTTTCGTCCTGTTCTCTTCTCCTTCATTTTGAGATTGCGATTAATGCCCTGGCATCGGAATTGAAAACGTGGCAACAACTTTCGAGCATCTCCTTCCCAAAAAAAAAACTCGGATTGTAAGAAATGGGGGTTCCGGCTGGAGTGGCAGCTCCTGTTCCTGAGCTGCAAAATGGCAACAACTCGAGAAAAGGATTTAAAGCTAATGAATATTAACAATAGCCCGGCCACTTAGGGCTGCACTGCGAGAAATTGGTTAGTCGATTCTCGAAAAGGCACGAAAAATACTTTTCTACTGTTTTTTGTTCTTATTAGATGGCTTGCTAGATAATATAGATTTGAATTTCAACACACATCTTGGATTTCTTTCCGTGTAAGCATTGTGGAAAAGTAGTGCATCCGGCAAATGGTCAGAGATTGGGTTCCCAAAAGCAAAGGGGCTGCGGGGCTGGGGCGGAGGAGTAGTAGGTCGAGCCCGGGCTGCAAATGAAATTAATATTCTTAATTGGCATTAAGCGTTTGGCCTGCCGGTGAGGTGTTTTCCTGCGGGCCAAGTGGGTGGACTCCCCTTGATAACAAGGCCAGCAGGCAGGGACGCAAAACATTTCAATAAGCGGAGAGCAACAGGACCAGCAAAATAAGCATGGCAACGGAGGCGGAGGAGGAGTAGCAGTCGCAGGACTAAGGACGAATCTCTAGAGAAAACTTTGCAGACGGATACGGATACGGATGCGAAGAGACCCTGATCCAGATGCTGATGTTCACCCTGGCATTTCTATTCAGGCCCCAGGGCCCTCAGTGTCTGTGTCAAAAAGTTTTGCCAACAATTAATAAACTTAAAGAGGAATCAAAGAATTTTAAAACTCGGCAAAAGCTCTCAAGCAGCAATAGAAAATGGAGAAATATTCAAGACAATTTTAGTGCGTTTTTATAAGCTAGCAAAAAAAAAAAAAAAAATTCGGCTTCTTTCTTATCAGGAAAAAAAAAACATGACAGATAAAAGATTTAAATGTATTTTTTCTTTTTTTTTTTTGTAGTGCAGAGTGCCTTGAACCCCCATATCTGGCTCATATCTCAACTGTTTATATTCCGCTTCCGTTTCGCAACACTTTTGACCAAAACTGGTAGCTGCTTGCCTAATCTATTGCACAATCTGAAATTATCTGGGTCTACTAAAATTTATGAATGAATTTAAGCGGCTGGCAAACAAACAAAGGCTCCACGAAAACGAATCTCTTACAAACAAGGCAAAACATCTGATTGCTTAATAAAAAAAAGAAATTATAAAAAAAAAGAATATTAAGACGTCACATGTTTCTCGGAAAAGACAGACAATTTTAAGGGTTATTAATAGGTTTCTAGTTTAGAAAATTATGGCGAATCTGATTATAATGTAATACATTTCCTTTTTCTCTTCTCTTTCTTCAACACTTTAATTGAAATACCTTGTGCGCTTTGTTTGCCAGTCGGCATAAAAGCTGAGGCAAAAGACGACAACGACATTATATTTTCCCATTTTTTTTTACTTTTTTTTTTTGCTAAAAATACTTAAGTTAATTATGAGAACAGGCAGCGGGCAAGTCAAACATTTCAAATCTAAAACATGTGTGTGACTTGATATTTATTTTTAAATCAGCAATTATATGTGTGTTTTTCTCGATTTTCACCGCACTACATGCGGCAGGTGGAAAATGCGGGAGGTGGAGGAGGAAGGGGTTGGAAGAGTCACCCCATCCCCCTGAACTTAAGTGTAAAATTTAATGCCGGCGTAAATTACGACTGGAAATTAGTTGCCGATAATATTGCCATACGCTTCGATGAAGATGCATATGCGCGGCTTCTCGATGAATGCGAGTATTTCGTTAATTTGAATAATTATTCTTAAACCGCCGGCTCACGTGGCGTATGCGCAATCTGCCGACACCTCCCCGCCCATTCGCCGCCAATTGCCAGTCGAAAATTTCGTGGGCGTGGCCAGGCGGGCTCCTTGATTTGTGTCTTGTGATGTTTTTGGCTGGGCGCAGCTGGCACAACAAGGCAAACCAAAGCGTAAAAATGAGGGAAAAGAGGAAAATAACAGCAGCAAATCGACAATAAATCAAATCAAATAAACGAAATGCGACGTACTTTGACTACCTGCCCCCCCATTTCCTCAGCCACAAAGCCCAAAGCCCAGAGCCCATAGTTTTCGCGGGTTTTTTTGCGAAATTCTCGAAATGTCATGGCTGGCAGGCAGTTGGCCTTTGGGTTCAAGATGCCGCCGCAAGCAGTAAGAACATTTAGACACCATGTGTGCATGCCCGTAGTAAAAGTGGAAGTCGGCCAAGAAGTGGACCAGCGCAGCACAATAGGGCGCTCGATAAATGGCGAGGTGTTGGTCGAGCAATTACCGGATCGAAAAGATTTTGGCAACGATCTCGAAGTATTGCAATGTTGCTGGCGCTCACTTGAGTTTCGTCTGCGGTTCAGCGCAAAAATATCTAGATACAAATCTGAAAGGAGCCCTGAGTGCCGGCGAAAATCATATTCTTACATTGCAGTTGCTAATATATTATTATTGCTATTTTACGCATTATGTATGGGGAAAATATACTCAAAATCGTAGCCATCATTGTGGAAAATTCAAACATGTGTTCACATTGATTTTCTGCCAAGATATCGTGTAATACTTAATAATTTCTGATTGGACCAAAGTCCAAAGAACCAAATTGACGGCTTGCCAAGCAAGTATGCCATACTATCCCATATATATCGCATATATATAGTACATATATGATCTATCGGCGTTTCTGCGGTTAAAAATTAACAGCTCGCTCAGCATTGAACTCTCGATGACCCCTGACTTTAGCATTTAATTGTTTATATGTTGCTACGGTTTTCTGCTTTTCAAGTTAATCGGTTAATTGAATTGAAATTGTTGAATTTCCGCCACTTTCGATTCAATTAAGACACACTGAACGTATTTCGGTTATTCGATTGGTTATTATTTTTAGGCTCAATTGACAGCGTTTTGACCCTTTGCGCACTTTGTTTTGATTTATTTTTTCTTATTTATTTTATTATTTCTTTACACACTTTGTTGCACTTTGCTGGCACTTTTTAATTATAGAGACACGCGCGCTCCGTGCGTTATTTTATTAATTATTCTATTCATTTTTCGGACTAGAATTTTCCGCCAGATTTTCCGCTATACCCATTCTATATTCTTTTCGGTTCTTTTGCTGGCGGCAGCATCCAACCGCACAAGGCAACTGAGCGGCGGGCGAGCGAACCGAAAGCGAGCAAGAGCGGCGACTGCGACGCCGGCAGCGACGGTAGCTGCGGCAGCGGCGGCACACCAGTTGGCACTTTGTCACCTCAAATGCTGCCGCTTTTCGCCATTTCACTAGACGCCGCCACAGCGTGGTGAATTTTCCACGATCAGTGCCGAGCATGTGGCTATAAAATAGCTGGCAAATAAGCTGATCTTCAAAGTAATGTTTTCCTTATAAGTAAAGTATTTTTGAAAGCTATCCTAGAGTTTACAATTCTATATATACATTTCTTGAAGCGATCACATTATTCTATGCCAAGTAGTTTTACTTTAATTTACATTGACGTAACTCAAGAATAAAGTTAGCTTAATTAACAATTTCTAGCTAGTTTGTAGTAACAATTTATTTTAATAAGACAAATATGTATAAATTAAATAAAATTTTCTCTTTGTTTAGAATTTTTAAACTTTTAATTTTCTTTTAATTTTTTTTTTAATTTTTTCTTTTTTAAATTTGTCTCCTATTTTGGTTGGCATCACTGCTAGCGATCTCTCTTTGATTTTTTTTTCGGCTGTTGCTTTTTTTTCGCCAGCGATTTCCATTTGGATCGTGATGGTGACATTTTCTAGCTCTGCCGCCGTCGCAGTCGTCGTCACAATTTCTGACGTTTTCGCTGCGGTCGCTGCTTTGTCTCGCGCTTTGATTGTTCAGTTTCGCTTGGCATATTTTCGCTTTGTGCCTTTCAATTTGCATTTCAATTTCGCCTCCATGCGCCCAGCCTCACCTACGCCCTTGCCACCGCCGCCGCCGCCGCCACGCCCCCCTTGCACCGCCCAACGCCCCCTTTAAGTGCTGACGTAGTTGTGGCAAAGGAAAAACGCGAGAAAAAGGCGATAACAGAACACAAAAAAAAAGAGCCAAACAAATGTTTCATAAAACTTAATTGTAGACGAGTGTTGTTACTGCTGCTGCTGCTGCTTCTGCTGCATGTGTTGCATGCCGCCTGCGTCAGCAGCAGCAGCAAAATGCGGAACTGCGCCAAGAAATAAAAGCCAAAAGAAAGGAAACCGAATAAAATAATAGCACAAGTGCAGACTGAAGACAGACTAAAGCAATGCATTTATCATCATCTGTTTCGGTTTTTCTTGCTTCAAAATTTTTATTGTCTTGTTCTAAATTTGTAGTGTGGCTCCCGGAGTTTTAAATTGGATATTTTGGTACAGCACTTGTGGTCTAACAAAGTCTTTTTTCGATGTTAAGAAAATGGGAAAATGGGTTCAAAAATATCAGTAAAGCCAAGCGAATGACTGTTTAATGCAGCTAACAAGCTCAGTTAACGACCCCTATTCCATTTTTAAGTGATAGGAAAAACTTAATTTGTTTAACAAATTTTCTCATTAAATCATAATCATTAAAATTTGCAAAATTTGGAAAAAAAAATAAAATTCCACCTTTTAAGTACATTTTGTTTTAGAATTTTCATATTCATATTCAGACAATTATTTTGAAAGTTGTTGCAAAAAAACTGAATATTTATATGAAAATTTGGCTTATGCCAAAATTCTATATTTACGGAAGGGATTTTTACCATAATGTGGCTAAAAATGGTCCTATAGCTGTGGGAATAACTGTTTTGAACAGTTAATTACCAATACTAACTATCATTTTCATTTTTTTTACGGACTTTGCAAAATTAATTTTTTGTGCAAATTTTCGCATTTTTGGTAAGGGGTAACATCATTAAAATTTGCAAAAAATGGCAAAAAAATAAAATTTCCATTTTTGAATACAGTTCGACTGGGAATTTTAATACAAACTCAACGATATATAACATTCGTATTCACACAATTACTTTTAAAGTTGTGGCAAAAAAACTGAATATTTTATGACGGAAATTTGACTTTTCGCAAAATGCTATATTTACAAAAAGGACTTTCTTCATAACTTGGCTAATAATGGTTCTACAGCTGAAAGAAAAACAGTTATAAGCAGCTTATTACCATTACTAACCATCCCTATCACTTTTTGAAAGATCTAGAAATATTAATTTTTGGGTTAATTTTCGCATTTTTTGTTCATCAAAATTTGCAAAAAATGGTGGAAAAATAGAATTTTCTTTTTTGAACTCAGTTCGATTGGAAATTGAATAACAAACTCAACGCGGTATAAAATTCCATTTTTGGACCAATATTTTTAATTTTATGATAAAAATACTTCTGGAAATTGAGATATTGTTGTTTAATGTGAAAACTTCCCTCCCATGTTGCTCCTAATTTTGCTCCTAATTTTTTTACAACTCAGATAATCTTGCAAATCTCTTTAAATACCATGCCTGATAAGCAAAATAAATATCTGTGTTTCAAGTACGCATGAATGGCTGTCACAGAACAGTTAGCTCAATCAGGGAATAAAGCGAATTTGGAACACAATCGCATATCCCCCGAGTTTTGTATGCTAATTTCGTGTATGCAAAACTTTTCAATCCCCACCGGTCCTCTTTCGAACCGCCAAATCGAAAGGTTTCGTGGAATGTAGATATGTATGTGCATACGTATGTATGTTTGTATGTGTGTATAGTTCCCCTCGGGGGAGTATTTTCATAAAATTATTTGCCCCATTGTCATAAAAGTTAAGTTAACTTTTTGTTTCGCCATGTTCGATGGCTGGTAGCATCTACTTCTGTTGTTGTTGCTGTTCTCGGGTTTGTTTTGTTGTTATTGTTGTTGTGGGCGGTCTGGTGGTTAAAAGGGGGGCGGGGTGGGTAGGGGCGTGAAAAAGGCGGAAAATCCAGCGGAATGTCTGAGGACCCAAAGTCACATGAACGAACCGCACACGCCCCGGGGACAAACAGAGTAAACCAAAGAAAGACGCACGAACGGTTGACGGCGTGCACTGCGAGAAATGTGCCTACTTCAAATTAAAATTAATTATATTTTAGGCATTTAACCAAAATTAAGTAAGCTAATTAAGTCACCAATAAGAGTTCTCTTTCAGAACCGATTTAGTCCGCTTAAACTATGCTTGAGCACATTATTTCTCTGAGTGTAAGCCTCTGAAGTTCAGAGTCAAAACTGAAGTGTAGGCCGCATTCAAAAGCCAAAACGAATGACTGCAGTGTCCGGCATGCGCCGCATGATTGAATGATTCTATAATATTTGCCATTTTAGCGAGCAAAAGGGTCCAAAGCATTTTTGGCAGTGGCAGTGGCAGAAAATTAAACATATCAGTCAGTGGTCATTGCCTTTGAATGCCCTGAATGGGAGATAATAACGTGTCACGCTTCGGTATCGTAAATCAGCAAATCCAACTTTATGATTGGGGTGCCCCCAAAAAAAACCAACATAACCACCCACTAATGGAGAGACCCCCCCGAGGAGAGATTTTAATGGGTATTTTCGTATGCTAGGGACAATAAGTGGTCATAAATCGGAAATTAAAAAAGATTAAAAAAAAAGGGAAACTCCAGCACAAATTGCTGAACGCAGGGCGCATTTCAATATTAATTCATTTTCATTTCCAGTACTTATCTTATGAGTGCATATGGGGCAGTCAAGGGTTAAGCAATATGTCTGCATATGTGTGTATATATTTACGTACCTGCAAGTAAAAGAGCGATAATAAAAATTATTCATTGGGGAATTTATTTACTTATTTTCGAGTGCAGAACGAATGCCTCAGCAGTTTATGGATTGCCAGCATTGAGAGTTGAATTTTTAATGAATATGCGCATAAAATTCAATCCAATTAAAGTAAAGGATATGTGCAAAGCAAATATTTGACTACATAAGCTCATATCCTGTGAATCCATAAGTCAGGATCCATAAGTTGTAGTCCTTTGTGATTTATTTGAATAAATACTTTTCTGTGCTGCCTATGATAAACCCGCGCACACACTAAGCTAATTAATTTTCCGCGAAACGGAATCGAGTTTCCCGCCACGGAAAAGCACACACGCAGAGTTCCTAATCTATCCAATCCATCAGAGGAGAGTTCTGAATTATCCATACTGCCATATCGGTTCCATCGAAAGGGCCAACGACTTCTGTGGGCGGCTGCAGCTCCTGGTGGTTCGGCTGATCCTGGTGGAGGTGCCGGCAAACAAATTGCCCGAAAGTGGTTCGTCAGCCTCACACCTCAAAAATTTTGGACACGCAGTCGAGTCGCCTTCTTGTCATTCTGGGCAATGGGATACGCGGACAACGGACAAAGGACAACGGACACGGGACACTTTGTTTGAATATTATTTATGAGCGGCTTTTGTTGTAACTCAAGGAAATCGGTTCGCTGAGCCAATTTTGCCACACTGACAGTGGGTATACTGATTTATATGATGGGTAACAAAAAATATTATATCAAAAAAAGTAAACAATTAATAATATTAATAGGTTGGTATAAAAGGGATCCCAAATATAACTCAAAACCTATTCATTTATATTGAAGTTTAATACAAGCTACGAAGAATTTCCAACACTGGTGGGCCCCATTTTTTTAATCATTGGTCTAAAGTGGCAAGAAAAGATTTATATACTCCCTAATTCCTCAGTATTAAAGTCCAATGATTTATTTTGAGGGCATTTAAAGTATCTGTGCGGTGTTTTTTTCCGGCTACTTGTTTGGCTTATTTTTTTCGTGGGGGCCCCCATAATTTATTCAAGCCGAGGGTTGGCATACGGCACGTTGTACTCCACGTCCGGAGTGGCGAGAATTATGAATTGCCAGTGGCCAAGCGGAGGATGCAGTGAGAGGGAACGTAAGCCTTTGTTTCTAATTAGGCTTAAGTCGACGGTCTTTGGCCTACTGACGGACACAAACGGACACCTAACGGACATCTAATGTGTCACCTTGGATGGCGCACGTGTCACACACGCCGGTCAAGTGGGATTCGGGATACGGGATACGGGATACGAGATCCATTTTGGGTCCAAGTCTAAAATTGATCCAAGGCCCGGAAAACAGACACAATTATGGACGGTCCGTTGGCCGTGATCCCAAAATCCTAACCAGAGCCACGTGTTAAGCTTGTTTTAATGAGTCAATTTAAAAGTTTGAAGCTCTAAAAATAGCCACCCAACTTAGGAGTGGATTTGCTGTGAATGTTGGGCGGAACCTTGAATCTCTGGCAAAGTCAAGGGAGGCCCAACCAGGGATTTCCCACATCGTGGTTTTTCTTCTCGAAATTGGAAGAATACCGTCAGGTATGTCGGGCAAGGCTTTAAACAGTTGGGTGAACTCTAATACACACTTTTCGTTCACTTTGGCTGGCCACATATTTGACAATTTGCATAGGGATGTCAAATGAGGTATAAAAATAAGAATATACCAAATAGAATAGTTAACCATTTTAAACTATTGTAAAGAATGTAGAAAAAATGTATCTTATTCCGCATCAATGGTACATACCCGTCTGCGTAAGTGACAGTGGATCCGGTCATGGACAAAGCCTTGTATCTGGCTTGCTCGTCAGTTGGTAGCACGATGTCCACGGATCGCGATCGAGTTGCATTTATATTCGGTACGGTAAGGAAACAACCATCGGCCCTTGGTTGCAGCTCCTCCGTTTTGGCATTCGACGAGAGCTTGGAGAAGCACGAATCCACGGAGGCGGCGCGATCTCGCTTCAAATCCGGTACCATTAGGTAAATATCCCGCACCACAAAGGCGTTATGATGACTGGAGGAGGCACCACTGCCTCCGGCGGCTCCGGGTGAGCCACACATGGCCATTGTCGAGGCCTCGTCCAGTGAATCAGCAGTGTCCACCGATGACTTGGTGTTGCTGTGGTCCACCTCCTCGTGCGAAACGTTCTCCAGTGAGTTTCCAGTGGGCTCCACGAATATCGCCTCCTGTCGCGAAATCGAGCGACGTCTTGCTCGAACTGGCAAGCCCATAGCTGCACCAGCATCATCGGCATCCGCCGAGGAACAGGGCGTGGAAATGGTCGGTGCCAGAGCTGGCAATCTTCCCGAATTGGAGGAGCAGGGCGAAATGGGCGGCGATCCGGGATCCAAGGGGAGATGCGGCGGCGAAGGATAATCCCCATTGGTGGGACTTAGCGTGAAGGTTATGCCACAAGGTGTTGTCGGCTGTGGTGGCAACAAGGTGTTGCCGAAATGCGGCGAACCATTGTCTGAGCCCTCCAAGCCCTCATCCTCGGAGGCCGAGGTGACCGAGCTGCTTCCGATGGTGTGGCGCCGCATTTGTCGCGGTAGGCGGGCGCGCGACTCCTCGATGCTGCTGCCTTGGCTCATGTTGCCAATGCGGATGTCCATCTCTAATGCGGCATCGTCATCCGGATCGTGATCATGCTCGGACTCAACCTCGGTGCGGGGATCTTCATCCGCCTCCTCGGTAGCCGCCTCAGTTGTCTCCTCCTCGGCATCCTCGATGGCCGCACAGACCTCCTCCTCTTCCTCCGCATTATGGCCCTCCACTTCATCCTCATCCTCACTCGCCTCCGAGCTGGTATTGCTGTAGCTCAAAGCTGTCAGCTCGCGATGATCGATAAAGTAACGCTGCTCGGCGGTCATCCGACGCTCATACTCCTCCAGATAGTGACAATGGATGCAAGGCGGCGGTGTCTTGGTGGACGAACTGCGTCGAACCTTCAGCCGTCTGGGCACCTCCAAAAAGGTGCCCGAGTCATCGCTGCCCGCCGAGGCAGTTGCCGAGTCGAAGCTATGGGATCTTTGCTGATGGGCCGCCAATGGAACCTGCAGGAAGCCAGCCTCTGAGGAGCGTTCGTCCGCCGAGGCCGATGATGAGGACTGCTGCTTGAGCAGACTGGAGGAGGCACGCTGCGACTCCAGTTGCATCTCGTCGAAGGAGGCTGAACGCACCTGCAACAAGTGATGGGATGATCACAGCGGTCAACGAGGTATCTAAAGATTTCCATCGAAAGTAACACATGCAAAACGCAATATAAACGCCACAACTTTCCACATTTATCGATCATCAAACAAAATCTTCATAAAGGTAGAGTGAAGTAGGTTTTTGAAAAGGAAAACATAACATCATGCGAAACACACAATTGCAGGAAGAACAGAGCTCAGTAGAATGTTTTAAACATAAAAACAAACACAGCACAACAACGAAAAGACGAAACAACGAAAGCAGGCCAAATAAAAGGGTGAATCGCGTAATGCAATCGAGCTTTGCAATTGTGGCGTCCAACGTGGGGCCTCAGATTTTCAACTGCAACCGGGTTTAAGACTAAGTAAAACAAAAAGCACATATATCTTCATATCGAACTAAAACCAACGACACACCCAATTTTCATGCTGCAGGCAACAACAATATCGGAATTAACGAGTATCCACCTTTTTTACCTGCTTGGGCACCTCCAGGCTATTCTGCATCTTCATTTCGGCACCTGTGGGAGTGCGGGATCGCGTGAAGGTTGTTCGCAGGCGTTGCATGGTGGCTGCCGTTGTTGCTTGCAGTTGCTGGTGGAAGTTGTTGCCAGACGTTGTCGTTGTCGATGTGGTTGCTGCTGCAATTGTCGGCTTAGTTGCTGCCGAATTGCTGGTCGAAGCTGTGGGCTCGGGCAGCTGGTCGATGGACGGATGTTGCTGCTGCTGCATTTCGCGTTGTTGTTGCCGCAAAGTGGTTGCAAGTTGCTGCTGCTAGTGCTGCAATTATTGTTGCTCCTGTTGCCTCTGTGGTTGCTGCTGACAATTGGTTGTTGTCTGCGGATGTTCTTGCTGCTGTTGTAATCGTTGTTATATAGTTGTCACTGTTGATGTCTGGGTTGCTGTTGTTGTTGTTGTTGTCGTCGTTGGACTGAATGTTGCAGTTGCAGCTACTATCGGTGATTAGTTTTTTGCTATTGCTGGTGCGAATGTTGCTGGTATTGCTGTTGTAGTTGTTTTTGTAGCGAGCTAACTGCGGATTGACAATTCTGATGGCCAATTCCATTTCGATGTTGATTTTCTGTTGAAGTTAAATTCCTTTTCCTATTTCCTTTCTATATTTTATTTCCGGTTTGTTTAGCTTCCTGTAGGAAAGTTTTTTTCTTTTGCGGCTGAGTTCAGGACTCTCGTTGTGGTTGTTGTTGTTGCTGTTGTTGTCGATTCCTGTGGCCGTTGTTGGACACCAGAAGCCAGAAGTTCTTGGTCGGCTCTCTGGGTTTTTTGTTTTACTTTTAATTAATCAAAAGTTTCGCGCTGTGAATTGCAATTTGCAAAGCACCAAGAAAAGAGCAAGGGAGAGAGCGAGAGAGAGAAATGGGAGAATTGATTACGTTAGTTAAATGATTAAAAAGCATTTTCCGAAGTTTTCCTTTCCCCCACGAAACTTAAACAATGGCTGCAAAAAAGGAAAAAAAACTGCTCAATTTACACGCCAAACAAATTTTTGCTGACCAATTTCGTGAGTCTCAAACGCACAAGCACACACACACTCGCACACACAAAAGCCCTCGCATCGAAGGTTTTCGCAAATTGAAAAATCCTTTTATCGCCACCGGTGCTAAAATTGTTTGTTTGAAGTATTTTTGAAAACTGCTGCCAGTTGCATGGCTGAAAAATTCAGGGGCCAACATAACGACGACCTTTGTCATCGTTTCCATAAATGGGTATTCGCTTACGCATAATTGAAATGGAAAATTAGGTAAATCTAAAAGAGTGTTTAATAATTAAAAATAACAGCAAGAAATTTGTTTTTTTTTTCATAAATATGTAGAATGTGATGAGTGTGTGAAATATTAAAAAAAAAATGCCGCGAGGGCAATCAGATTCGTGGTCGTGATGTTGCCCTTTGACCTGGTCATGGATATTCTTGTTTGCCATTTGAAGCGATGTGCAGTTTTCCCCCTTCTTTTGTTTTATTTTAAAACTTTGCCTCCTGTTTTGCTTTCTATTCCCTTTCAATCCATTCCAAAAACACACCGGGCCACGTGTGTGTTTAGTTGAAAGTGCTAAATTGACGGGCGATGCGGTTCGCTACGGTTCGGTTTGATTCCGGGCTGGGAAATGGATGAGACTGGGGGAAATGGGGCGAGAGGCGGTTTCGTTTTACAGACAATAGGTGGCTGAAGGAAAACAACGGCAAAAAAAAAAAGAAAAAAATCCATTATGGCATACCTTTGGCATGTGCCGCGAGTCCTCTGGTGGCGCGGGGTCACCACTCGATGAAAAGGGGGTCACCATGGGCAAAACGGGGTGGTGGGGTCTCAAATGCGAATACGAATGCGAGTGTGAGCTTGTGGGCTAAAAAAGGGATGCGGCCGGACAAAGTGCGATCCTTTCCCCCCTGCGTTTTCTTTTCCCTGTTTGTGTGGGTCGCAAATTGAAAGCGTGAAATTAAATGAAAATGATATAGCTTTGAAATTGAATTCCATAGAAATGCCGAAAGTTTGCCAGGTGACAGCATGGATTGGCTTTGCGAGTCGCAAAGAATTTGTTAGAGTGCGTAATTAGAAAAGCTGCCGGGGCATCTGACCTTCGTCGAGTTACCCAGATTTAATTGGAAATGCGTGAGAAGCAGGTGCATTCATAGGTGCATAGCCCATTTTCGCACTGAGTTTGTTCGCTTGCGATTGCCTACTTTTCGGCATTTTTCTAAACAGTAATCTCGCTACAAATAAATCTAGCAAAATTAAGCAGTTAACCCATTAAAGTCACAACAAAGGCATAGCTTTTAAATACCCTTTTAGCAGGAGGTTAAGAAGCCAAAACTTTCAAGCAAAGTTTCTTAAAGAATTGCCCTGATTTATGCCACTTTACTTGGGGGGGAGGGGGGAGTGGATACTTTGTAATTAAGTAAATTTCCGGCCAAGTAAAATGCCCATAAATCTTGTACATTGTTCGCCACTCAGTTAATTAGTCGAGAACTGACAGATTGTGCTTTGCAGCGATAAGCCAGCAATTCGAATGGGAAACCATTTTCAATTGACCAGCACATTTTCTCCCTTAACTTTCTGCATCGTTTAAGGGGCCAAATCAAACATACACACATCTATATACATATATATTTAAATATGTATGGAGAGAGCCTGGCTCATTACAAACACGTTATTTATTTGCCGACCCCTTGACTTGACCCCGCTGCCCTTGCCCTTTGCCGTTTGCCCTCCACTTCCCTGATGGCCTCGTAATTGTTCAGCGCCCGCGTGGCACTAAGTAAAAAGTTTTGTATAATTTTTCATAAAGGCACACAGCCCGACAAGGAGCCACAACAACAATATGAAATATATATTTATATATATATTTGTATATATATATATATACAGCATATCAAAGCGCTGCAAGTGGAGCAACTGGGGAATCGGTGGCGTATGAGGAATTTCCTTATTATGTGACTGAGCAAACCGAACTCCCATATCCTCGGATTCACTTCGCTCTGGCTGGGAATTGGGTATATAACCCCCCCTGGGCTGTGAGCGCCCCTGCCCTTTTAGTCTGGCTCATTAAAGGTGCCACAAAAATGAAAGCGCTTCACTTACAGGCCATAAACAATTTGGTGAAATTAATTCGGACTCCGCTTTCAACATGCACTCTGCATACAAAAGTAGCAAGAAATTAAACTGAAACATACATCAAAATTTGTGCAGAGAAAACTAGGAAAACCTTTCCAACTAGAAAGCGAAAATTTATTGAAATAAAGCAATTTGCGAACTTTTGGCAAGAATTTAATTGGTCCGAGTGGCTGACTTCCCCCTTTTTTTCGCATTTTCCTGGCCCAGACGCTGAAAATTAATCCGCGGCATGTTAATTTTTCCGGCGGAGTAAAGCTCGTGGAAATTGAGTTAGTCAGGCGTGGATCTGCGGTCAAGAAGGGGTAGGGGTTCGGGAAGTTGTCTCAAATAAAAGAAGAAAAATATGTTAATTTCAATTAATTGTTGGCAGCAGGGAAAGTTCTCGCTCACAGAAAATACGAATAAAAAAACAAGAAAAATAAAACCAAAAACGAAAAGAAAAATTGGTTAAAATGGAGAAGAGTTTACGCTTGATGGGGTAAGGGTTTCCAATTTTCTTTTGGGTTTGGGGTTGGGTTTTGGATCTTCTTCCTTTTGTCAGAATAACTTGGTAGCAGCATCATAATTTGCTGCCATTTGTCGCTGCCACAAAAAAGAAAAAAAAAGAAGAAGACAAGACGAGAAGTGTGTTTTTGTTGCACTTAATGACTGTTGGGGAAATTTTTTAACGCGTGGCGTTTTTGGGCGCCAGGAACTTTATCGAAAGGTGGTGGCGTGGAGGGCGAGGCCAAAAGTGTTCCCGGAAATTCAGTAGAATATTTAAATAAATTTTTGACAGAGTAAAACTCGGCAAATAAAACGAAAAGTGAATGGAAAAACTTTTTCAGCAGTCCCCAACCCCAAAAACCCAACCCATTTTCATTTTCTGTCTGGCTTAATTTTCTCCTCGTTTTTTTTTCGCTCTGTTTTCTTTTTTTGCAAACTGGGCTGACTGGAGTTGTTGCACGTGTCCGGGGGATCCAAGGATGCGATCGAAGGTCTAAGGACGTGCCCGATGATTTGGCATATTTATCAATGGCATCGGAATACGGAGACAAACTGCCGGCAAGAGTTTGAAATGTGAGCACAGGGTTTTTGCCTGGCGTTTATCTTTGGAGAAACAGAAAAGAAAGCAGAAGTTTGGCTACATAAAAAAAAAAAAAACAAATATATATATAAATATATAAATAACAATTATAGCACATGTAAAGCCTCTTTCTTCTAAATTATGCTAATATTCAACATCTGCCATCAAAACAGAATATTTAGCTTGAATTGCATTTTGAGAGAAACCCCAAAACTATGTAACATTTTTGCGCAGTGCATCTTCATCTTTGGCATCTCAGTTGGTTGGCACTTTGAATGCGAATTCAATTCGGCCTGCAAGTGGGTCAATAGTGACGTCAGCAGGTGGCAAAAATAAAAAAAAAGGAAAAAGAAAAAAGGAAAAGCCTCCTACACACATACAAACAAGGAAAGGGTTTCCAACTTGAGCGATTGCTTCCACTTGAGAAGCCGTTTTTTGTTCGCTTCTCGACTGCTTTTCTCACAGTTTTCCTCGCATTTCCCCAGCAATCTCAATCGATGCCAAGTTGGGCTGCAAGTGGAGCAGGTTAAGTGCAAATCCTTGTAAGGATATGGCATCGATAGTCCCGTGCACGTATATCTATATATATATATTTATAGAAGTATATGTACACACTTACCATATCGAATGTTTGAAAATCGCGCTCAACTCGCGTGTAAAACGCGTCATGCAATTATCAAAAGTGACAGACAAGTAATGAGAAAGAACGAAAGCAACGAAATTGATGGGCAGCCTGAAAAATGTGTGGAATTGCACAGTAAATTTGGGGAAAATGTTTCAAAATGACCCCGCCAAATTATAGTGAATTATGTGGAATAAATAAATACCTAAATACCACGATTTTTGTCCAATTAAAATGCTTCAATCAAAGGTTGAATGTATTTTTTTTCCATACCTTTCTTTTGATTATGGTTACGTAAATAAAATCCACATTTTTGGCATCATTGATTTCGAATGGGATTTTCATAGTTTTTTCTCCTCTTCTTCTGATTCACGCATACATAAAATAAAATCGCGTGGCTTTTCCACTTTTCCCCAACATGACCTGACCCCTGATCCCCTGACCTCCTGACCTGACATTTTTGACACTCTATTGAAATTGACTCGTTTCGATTCGATTCGATTCGATTTGTGTGTGCCATTGGTAATGTGTGGTGACTTCTGAACACTGCCACCCACTAATGCCACCGCAATGACCTTGATGCCACGCCTATGTCACGCCGCCTGCCCCTGACAGCCTCTCGAAACGAAACGAACGGCATTAGCCATAGGAATCGAAGGGGCAATATTTGATATCCACTTGCAATTATGTCAGCACACACTGACAGGCCACAGCTCGTTGACTTTTCCAAAAGCGTAGGCCCACTGTCGCATAGGAGGTAATGAGCGGGGGGAGGGGGTTGTTCTGGAAGGGGGGAGGGTAATGTGTGGGGAAGGGGTGAGATATAATGCCCGACTCTGGCCAAATCGCACCGAGGTGCTAAGGCAACGTCAGACCCACTCAAAGTCAACATAAAGTGGCCGGGAAATTAGGGCATTTAACATGCGGCTGGTAAAAAGAGCGGCTGGAAAAAAAAAGAAGAGAGCAAACAAGGCCAAAATGCGCTAAATACTTGGCTCAATAAACGAGATTGTTGTGCAGCTTGTCTGACGATCAACGGGCAGCTTACTACCCTGGAAAAATACCAATATAAATACAAAATAAACTCTAAAAGAAACAGTCTACATTTCACTTTTTTATAAGGAAGCTAGTAAAACTATATGTAAATCCAAGTTTTTGCATAATGAACATAGGAAAATGTATCTTAAAGATGAAAGTAGCAAAAATGTAAATAAATTGAAATTAAATAAATATATAACATCATTTTTAATTGAATTTTTAGTAGTTAGCTCATACAGTTTACAGTTTTGAAAAATCCACAACTTGGAAACTAATCATCGTCAATGGATGAATGGATTTTCTTTCAATGCGAACATGACCAAAAGCCCACCCCTTCCCCAACTTTTTTTTTTATTTTTTAGTCCCTAAAAGTAAAATAGAATAAGTGCTAAATGGCTGAGCACATAACAACAAGTTGGGGATAATACGGCAAATGGGAAATGCTGAAATCAGCGAGGGCAGTTAGACGCCTCTTGGTAATTTGAAACTTGTTATGGGCCAGGTGCTAATCAATTTTTAAGCAGCTTCAACAACAAACAACAGAGCCCGCCCCCCTCCCTCCGCATTTCCCTTGATTTCTTCGACGAAATGGATGGCAAGTGAAGAAATTTCCATTCGCTTAGTTTAGAAATCGAGTTCAGTTGTTCGTCAATTTCCAACTCGAGCGGTTCGACAAGCATAGGAAATAGTTTTCAAACCTTTTTTTTTAAAGTGCCCTTTGAGTGTTTTGAAAGTTTGCTCCTCGTTAGACAAATAATGAATTTGGCAAGATGTCGGAATAGCTGAGAGCACAGCGGATCGAGCCTCTTATCGTCCGAAAAAATGTGATTATTTTTGAAAAGCGGCTATGCCTCATCTAGTCAATTGCATTACTTTGACGCTATCAACGTTGGAGGATAAGAAAATAGTTATTTTTAGTGATAAATGTGTGATGGTTTTGTAAGTAGCTTATGTAGTTAACTCTAAGGATTTAATCCTCCCAATCAAACGCCACTTTCAGTTCATAATATTTGATAATTACTCCTCATCCGGCGGAGAATTCAATTGTGCGGCAGCTTATTAGTGAAATTAATGCAGGACATGTTGGAACATAGGGTCTATTTTGGAGGGGATTTGCTTAGCATAATGCTCATTAGGCTCATTACATGCCAGCCAAGATGATTACAATGGAAGTGGCAAACACCGGATTGCGCCCACTCCGATTGCACTTTCACAGGATTTGTGGGTGGCGCCAGGATCCGTTATCTCATCAGCTCTCGCTTCTCAGTCCTGAGCTCTGAGCTCGGCCCTACGCACAACAATGGACTGCAGTTTATTGTAATATCCATTGAAAGAGCCAACAGCGAATGCAATCAACATCCGTCTGGGGCCTTCTAACTTTTTCCATTAACACACAAAAGGAACTCCCCCCTCTCCCTCTCTCTTATGTGTATTCGGATATATCCTGGATAAATACTATATATAGTAATGAGTGCTTGACAGGAGAGGAGCCTTAGTTGCCATAAGTTTTCGGCACACATCTAGCAGCACAGTGCGTTGTTCATCGTCTCAAACTTGATGGCGTAATCTCTGTGTCCCCACTAATTAGCCAAGTCTCTTTCACTTGCGAAAGTTTTCAGTTAGCTCGGATAAAGCCAAGATGAATGTTGACGTTTGGCTCAAAGAGATATATATATATATATATATATATGCTAAACACTAAACTAAGGGGGAGAAAGGTGTGGGTTTAAACACTCTATTAATAAAGCCAGGCCAAAAAGTTCAAGTAACTTCCATAATTGGCTAATCTAGAGCACAGTTACATTTACTTATTATTGAAATTCTATTTAAATCACTTTGGTTTTTAAAGACTGAACTTGATTTCCTATATTCAACATCTGCGCCAAAGAAATTTATACACAACACCATCAATGATTTTCTCATTCGCCATGGGTTTAGCATTTCAATTTCGGGAGCAAACAAGCTGGCCCATTGATAGCCCATCGGATCTGATATCTGATTAACTTGTCCCAAAACAGAATGTCAGCAAACACTTTCAACGTTGTCTGCTGTTTGTTTGTTTGTTTGTCGCCAAGTGTGGGAATTTCCCCAACTCCTTACCTCCCTGCCTGCCTCGAAAAACATCGACATGCAATAACAGCCGAAACAATAACACCAGAAACAGCAGAAGCAGCCATCCTGGCCAGATGACAAGTAACCCAAAGCGAAAGGCAAACAACAATTAAGCGCATAAACTGGGGGATAATCCTGCCATGAGGCGAACTATGGAGTACTGAATGCTGGGATCTGGGCACTGGGAAAAGCTGAAGGAAAACAATTTCCATAAACATTAACAAAACCGTTTCGGTAGCATAATCAAGTTCAGCATCGAGTTTCCAAGTCTCCGGCAGACACAATCTAATTGTAAATTATGTGGGACAGTGTGCAAGTGCGGTAGAAATGAAAGTAATAATACAATATAAAATAAACAATGAAATATAAAGTGTAGTTACTACTCGTTATTATCATATTTTAATGGGCTATGAAATATAATAATCATCCAAAACAAAGGCATATTAGCATCTAGAAATTATTGTAATACATTTTAATTACAGCGAATGGCGAGTTAAATTCCCAGCGCTATTCACGCGGCCGCCACTGTATGTGTACACTGCTGGAAAAACTTTGTCCGGCACGGCACGGCACAAAAGTCCGAAATTGATCGGCATTATTCAATGGGATTTATGTATGAAGCCCCGAGTGGCCGAAAAACTTTTATTTATTTACAATTTGTTGCCATTTGTTTCAGTTGGCCAACTTTCGCAAATGTCCCTGGGACAGTGGCTGCAAAAAGTTAGCTGACTAAACACTAAACACGCCGCAAATTTATGCCGCTCAACTTGCGCAGCAACTTTTCAGTTTCCATTTCAGTTTTCCGATTCAGTTTCCGTTGCCGTTTTATTATTTTTATTTTCTATATATATATATACATTTTTTTTTTGTGCCTCAACGTGTTATTTATTTTCACCACTTGAATAAATGTATCAGTTACACATGTGTGAGTGGGTACGGCCTTGACTGAAAGTGGGTGGACGAGTGTGGCAGTGGGTGAATGTGGGTGAAAGTGGGTGAAAGCAGGGCAGGAGCAACAGGCGAATGAATCATGGGTGACACATGAGTGTGGCGCCGCAATTGAGTTGTAATTTATTTGCGAATGGATGCAAAGTTCTCGGTGTGAATGAGCAAATGAATGGCAAATAATTCTCGCCGCTTCTCGGGATTATTCATTTCAAGGATTTGCCGGGGTTCAAAAGGTGCCAAGTACTGTGCCACAGGACTAACAGCTGAGTTATGCGACCTATAAATATGCAACATTTGTTTGCGGCTCTCAGTTATATGAGACTACATTATTCATTTAAATTCCTGATTATTTGTGAGCAAAAAATCATTTAAACTCCTTTTTTCCAAACAATTGATATTTACCAAGGGTTGTTTTTATCATAACTTGGCCTAAACTGATTATAAATATGAAAGAATAGCAGTTTTGAGTCACTAATAACCAATACTATACATCCCAATCACTTTTTGACGAATTTTGGAAAATTAATTTTTTTGATCAATTTTCGCAATTTTGGTAAGGGGTAACATCATTAAAATTCGCAAAAAATGGCAAAAAAATAGAATTTCCATTATTGAACACAGTTCGATTCAGAATTTAATTACGAACGCAACGATATATAACATTCCATATTCCGACAAATATTTTTTAAGTTGTGGCCAAAAAACTGATGATTTTTAAACCGAAAACCGGAAAAAAAGCTTTTAGCAAAAAATTGATTTTAGAAATGGAATTTTCGTCATAACTTTGCTAAAAAATGTCATAAAGAGGAAAGAATAACAATAAATTTTGTGCAGCTAATAACCAATACTAATTATCCGTATTACTTTTTGAAGGATTTAGGGAAATTTATTTTTGGGTCAATTTTTACATTTTTGGTAAGGGGTAACATCATAAAAATTTGCAAAAAAATCTCAAAAAATGGAATTTCGATGTTTTAACACAGTTCGATTTAGAATTTAATAACGAAATCAACGATATATAACATTCCATAATCAGACAATTATTTTTTAAGTTATTGCCAAAAAATTTATGATTTTTGCAATGCAATATTTTATTACGTATGTACGTTCAGTTGCGTAATTAAATATTAATTGCTTAATAAACAAATTGAAATACGTAAACTGCAGTCGCTGGAGTACTTGAAATGCAGCAAAAACTGAATAATCGATGAGTGACTCGCTGGGCAAACAATTTGTTGCTCAAATATGTTAATGGACAGGATGGTGGAGTATTGGGTTATAGGTTTTTCGTCCGAAATTACCGACCCAATGAAATCTACACTCATCCGGTTGTCAGCAAATGTCCAAATCGCTGGAAAATTGTGTTCCAAATTAGGTTTATGGTTCCCACATTTAATGGCCAGCGCCCGAAAGTATACAATATTCATGGGGGGCACTAAAAGCTTCGAGATCCCAGGGAATATATCGTATCAAACTGGCTGAGTGTTCGGTAATTATAATGAATTAATAATAAACATAACGCATAATGCGACACAAAAGCGGCGAACGGAATGCCGTCTGTAAAATGAAAAACCCAGCAAAAGTCCAAACGACAATTGCACTTTTAATTTGTGTCAATTATTCAGCGCACTCATTTCGGTGGCAGGCAGCACAGAAAACATTCAACAAATCGACTTTTCGTTACTTTATACCCGCTGACCGCGATGCACACACTTTTTCACACTCAAAGAAAGGTGTTTTTCCAATTATTGCTAATTTAATTAATTTGATCAAGCAGCTAAAAATATAACTATTTTTTATTAATAATCCGTTTGAGCAACAAATGAAATTAACTGTCCTTTCAAATTATTTCTGGTTGAATTAAAGTTTTGTAAAATAATGATGGTTGTCACGGCAATGTTAAGCCAAATGCCAATGAATATTCTTTTAGCTGCACGGCTGTCTGATTCCGTTAATGCCGGGGTTGAGTACTCGTACCCGTACTTGTTCTCCGGCTAATTAAAGTCACGGCCGGACTCACCGGTCCCCGGGCAGTGGCTGCTGTTCCTGTTCCTGTCCCGCTGCTCGTTGCAATTAATTCCAACATAAATTTGCACTTCTCATCACAGATACCCACACATCTGTGTGTGTGTGTGGCTGTGTGTGGGTTTCTGTTTTCCCCAACCGCCTTACCCTAACAGCAACTGGGATTCCCCATAAAACCGCACTCCCATACCAACGTGCTGCTCTCCATTTCACACATCTGAGTGACCTTGGGCGTGTCAGCGCCTCCGCCTCCGCTTCCGTTTCCGTTTCGCTCCCGTTATTGTGCCAAACCCCAACTGTTGCACCTCGTTGTTATTATTGCCGTTGACCCAATTTGCCACCTCTTCCTGCCGCATCACTCGCAGTGCTAATAAATTTTCATACGAAACAACACGGAATATATGTATGTATGTATGCATGCATGAAAGACAAAGGTACGAGGGCCGACAATTTAATGGCCACGTGCACGTCGGTCCTTCTGGAGTTTAATATTTTCTCTGCTCTTCCAATTTTTTTTTATTTACTTTTTTTTTGTTTTTTGTGGCATATTAATTTCGGCCACTAGTCCCGAGTTCAGGGTGATTAAATGAAATTTACGAGTACTTCGTAACAACGGTTTGGGGCTTTTGCATAGGTTCGAGCAGCGAACTCTGTCAGAGATTGATGTGTTGTGCTGTGTTTTGTCCTGACATTTGGTCAAGGGAATTTCGTCTATTATTAACTGGCCTACGCTGCGTATGCGTAATATGCGGCGATACTAGTACTGGATAATTGTCGGATCGCCAGATGTTCGTAGTGGATTATGAACGCGCAAAATATGCATGTCGGTGTAATTTGGCCAGCTGTCTATTAACTGGATCACATGGCGTATGCGCAATGTGTAAGTAGCATATGCAAATTCCAGTGGATTCATACAAAAAGAGTCGAAATTTCGCAAATCATTAATCAGCAAATCGATGTCCAGTGTCTGGATTCGTAAGCAGCCAGGATTAGTGAACAGTAAATGTATTCAGAGATATTCTGTCCAAAGCTTTTGTGCTTATTGCGAATTCAATAAAACGCTTTCATTAAATTTCCTACGAAGAATTTCAATTAGTTGGCCTAGTTGTAAGCTACTTAAAGGCTTGAAATTCCATATTTTAGCATAAGGATCAGAGAATTTTGAGACTTTTGTAGTCAATATCCATTAAATATACTTCTTGCCCGTCCAAAGATATTTAGTTATTAATTTGACAATGGAAACCCCAATCGTAAGCTCATACTTTGCCATGGATACCATACATTCGCAGGCACCCAACTCATCGGAAAAGCCCCAGCTGTAGTCCATCGGACTTTTGCTGCTTTTGCCGGCTGTCGAGTCCTGTCGATGCGATGTTATTCAAAATCCAATAATAAGCCCAACAATTATGCAGGACAGGCAATAAAGTGCAAAGCAGCGTGTTCCCCACAGAAAATACAACGCCAGTGAAATGGCGACGAAATAAATGTGATGCGATAGTCCAAAACTACAACTGACAGCACGATGGGCTGCGGAGTTGGGGGGGTTTGGGGAAATTCAGGGAAAATTCAGTGAGGAAAATAGAGGACAATGAAGAAAGGGGAGCCTGGTACCATGTTTATGAGCTGCAATGGCGACGCGTTGACAGCTTTTGGTCAGGACATCGTTTCGTATCCCCAATGTCCTGGGGGCTTTCCTCACATTTTCCACTTCTCATTTTCCTCTTTTTTTTCTCTCTTTTAGTGCTCCTGTTTTTTACGAGTGGGCATGCGAGTGTGTGTGTTTTTACGACAAGCAGCCAGTTTATTGCAAGTGTCGGCCTCGTCTGGGGTTATTAAAGTTTCAGCCAAGCATTTGGTGTGAAGTCGCATTGCGAATTGGTCTTCATGGCGGCGTTGCATCCACAATTCCCACTCGTTATTTTATTGCTGAAAAGTGCAATCATAAAACGTTCAAGGCCCCCAATGCAGTGCAACGATGGGGGACACGATCAGGAATAGAAGCTAACAGGCAAACGGGGAGCAAATATATGAGAAATTGGTCATCACTTAGCTATTTTTCAACAGGTTTATTAAATAAATATAAATATAAAATATACAAAATTAAGAAGACGACCGGATATTTTTGATAAAATAAACATTCCGTTTCGTTTAGCTCTGTGCATGAAAACCCAACCAAGAAAAGCGGGAGAGAAAGATGCTTGGAAAATGGGCTTGTTTTTCCCCAATGTGTGTGCACATTAAAGCTGCCATTTCTGAAGCCACAAACAAAAAACTCCCTGTTCAGCCTTCTCAAATGGCTTTGTGCATTTGAAATGTGCACTTGTTTAGAATATTTGTACTCTCCTTTTTTCCAGGCAAAAAGTGGAGGTCAGCAAATAATGTTTGGACTCGCCAATCGTCCAACTAAAAGCCCATAAAAGCCTATTGACACAATTCAAAGAACAAAATCTAAAAACAAAACGAACAACCGAAACAGGCCAGGGATGAGAGAAACAGGAGATATACATAAACTCTACAGTCTGAAAGTCAGCCACCACTAATGAAGTTCTAGTGGCCATTTGAAAATTAAGGGGAAAGCGCAGAGGAAAAGCGATAAAATGTTCAATGGCTAATAGGAATAGATAAAAAAAAAATCGCTTTGGTGTTTGAAAGTGACAAGCGAAACGGTATTTTTAATGGCGAGTTAAGTGGAACGGTTTTCTTCTAGTTTGCCAGTTTAGCGAGTGTCAAGAAAATCTGTAGAATTGGGTAAAGTGTGTAAGAGTTATTATTAACTTGGGATTCATCAAATTATTGGCAATGGAACAAGGAAAAGCCTTCAATCGTTGAGTATGTGTATAAATGTTTCATTTGCAGCTCATTATCGGTGTACGCACAGTAATATTATTACGTTCAGCTTTAATTAAGCCATTAATATAATTAAGTTAGCTGCAAGAGTATTGGCAGACAATAGCTATCACAGATGAAATGACCGTCGTGAGGGGAATCGCAATCGCAATCGCAAACGAGACGGTTACACAAAGCCGATAGAGAATGAAGCCTGATGGACAAGTCGTCTCCCCCAACGCCACTTAAATCGATGTGAAGCCGAAGTGATGCGATTGATGTGGATGCGTGTCGTTGGGAAAGCGCGAAAACGCCGCAAAATTCCTGGAAAATTTGTTTGAGCAGCGAGAAAAGCCAATGTCATGCAAATATTTGCCGGGGAAATAACTGAAAATGTAAATATGAGAAGTGAATCCGAGGCGGGATAAAAGGAAGTGACAGCCTGATGTTCTCGAGGATGTGGTGGAAATCTGTGGTGGAAAGTGCGGAAAGTGGATTTCAATGCATTGTTCGGTCCATTGATGTCGTGCAGCGGCAAGGACAAGCAAACAAATAAGCCGGAAACGGAGAGGGGAAATGTATACACCACCAGACCCTTTTATATGCTGGAAAAGTGTAACGGAAAGCCGTCCCCAGATGGTGGAAATATCGGAAGCTAAAGCTGCATAAAGGACAAGCCATCGACGCAAAATGCAATTTACCAACACTATAACTTTAAACATAAATGAAAGCATAACAGCCGAAACAAACACTGGTCCAAAAATGTTGACATTTCTATTAAACATTCAAAAAAAAAAAAAACCGCTTTGCTAACCTTTTTCTGGTTACCAATTTGAGGTCTCTGCTGATAATATGTTTTATTTATTTGGTTAGGCACTTGCCGAAATGTTTAGACTCCCATAATTCCCACAACTCGGTTTGAACAATTATTTGGCAATTAACCCGTAATTTCAATCGCATTGATACAATGACAAATCACGGGAATAATCATTAGCTGCAATGACTAAATCACTTTGCTAACGCGTATTATTTCGTTATTTATCCATTCAGTTGCTTTTTATACGTTTGCCGTGCTGCAAATATGGGATTTTACAGAAATTTATTTGGCTTCATAACTCTTTTTGGTTTCCTGCAATTAACAAAGCAGGTGCGCAGAAAAAAGCAGTCAAATAAATCTGAAATCAATTTTTTTTTTAAATTTTGTGTTGCATACATTTAATTTTATCATTGATTTATATCATAGCACTGCTACATGATGAAATTGGTGGGCGCAAAGTCGTGGGACACGCCCAACTATGGCCTCAAGCTCAACATGTTCGAGAAGAACAACTCGATGTCCTCGGTGACCACTGTGCGGCAGGACGTGGCCATACCACTGTGGCATCTCGTCCTCCTGCAGCAACCGCGCAAGCGGAGCTCCGCATCCGCACCGCGAGCGGAACTTCCGCGTACGCTGTACAATGGCACGACGAAAACGTGCGACTTCTGGAAATACATACGCCACGTGTCCGCCTGGAACAATGTGGCAAAGCTAATGCTTTCGAAGGGTGCCAGCAATATGAGTCTCGGCTGTCCACTGAAAACGGGCGTCTACGTAATGAATCGCATCCAAGTGCCGCCGGAAACGGCGATCCTCAAGTTCATGTACCATCCGAACACACTGTACACCCTGGAGGGCACGGTCTACTCTCTGAATCCCAAAGACAAGGTCACCAAGAAGGCTTTGTGCTATTACGAGGTCAATGCCACCATCTACAAATCTTGTTGATGAACTTTGATGATGCAGTGCACTTTTGAAGATTTTTTTTTTTTATATTAGTTTGTTATTTTTTTAATGGTTTGTTAGCCTAATAATAATGGGACCCTGAAGTCTCTAGTTCTTCTATGAGATTTGAACAAATCTTTGGTGTTATAAGTAAACCAATTACAGTTATTTTAGATTTCTAGTTTAATTAGTAATTAAAGTGGAAAACAAATGTTTCTGCATGATTTTCCCCTCTTGAGTTGTAAATGTTGTGCTCTTCAATTGTCAGAGGGTCTGGTCGCGATTGAGGTTGAACTGGGGTTAAGGCGGTTGAAAGCCGTGCGTGTCGCACGTCAGCGAAGGATTTTTAATTAAGTGCGAAATAAAAATGGAAGGGAAAATTTATACCAGCAACGAGCGACCGTAAGTATATATTTATATACGAGTATATGTGGCAAACCAAGTGGCAGAAACCACAAATCAGCAGAAGGAAAGATATTTATTCGCGTTGCAGTCGTGCTTGCAACACTGGTATTAAGTTGCATGGAATATTTTTTTTGGAATTTAAAGAGCTCGCTTTCGGTTATTCATTTACTGATTGCAGTGAAAAAGTTGGAGTTATACGATACTTAGGTGCACACTTTGAATGCCAAATTCAAATTGTTTGTGATTAAATGCAAATGTAAATAATAATGTAAATTAACGCACATTTTCGTTGTTATTCAATATGCTCGACAGCGTTTCGCATTTTAATTTTCAATTTAATGTGCCCAACATTTGACCAGTTTGAGCGTGGGAATGGGCGACTGGTCACAAAATTGCGGCAATCTTATTGCATATTTGCATTTGCATTTTGCATGACCGCACGCACTGGCCCGTTTCGATTGAAAATTTGAAAAAGTGCAACTATGTGCATATGTATGTCCCAATTTTCCATGCGAATTTGTAATCAATTTTCGGTGCGTGTGCTAATTATTGTGTGTTCAGGTCCGCAAAATGGCACTATTAAATTTTTAAATCATTTCGAGAAGGAATATCAAATTCAGAGCGGGAGTAAGTTATTTTTTCGCCCGTGGCAAAGAAAACAATTGGGTTAAAAATAAACAGCCCAGGACACGAACCTCAAGTGAACCGACTGAATGACTGACTGAATGAATGACTAACTGACTAAATGACTCCAGGTGGGACGGCCCCAAGCTTTTCCTGCCTGATTCACCTGGAATCCAAAGCCCTCATCCCCGCAGTCCTCCATCAATTGGCATAAAATATGCGGCGCTTGCATGCCAGAGACTTATTATTAAAACATAAAATTTGCATGCAAGCCGCAAAGCCATGGCGACCTTACCTATATTGTATATATATTTTAAACAGTTGCGGTTAGCATGATAGTGGCTAACAAATATTGATTCAGAAGTGGAGAAAACTGACAAAAAAAAACATTGAAGGCTTAACATATGCAAGCTATTTAAAAATGTATTTAAACATAATGGTCTAGTTTATAATTTAATTTTCATACTCTCAAATGGTAGAACGCTACTTTTTTTGCGTTTAAAACTCCTTTACAACACTGTTTTACACTCCCCACTTCCATTACTATAATTGTGACTCCAACTGTCTGCATAAACGCCACAGAATAAGAAAGAGGAGCACGCCCTTTTTGGGGCGGGGGAGATGGCAAGATATATAAATACGTGCCTGTTTGTACATTTATGTGGCGTTTGGCAATTTGAACTCGTGAATTATGCACGGAGCAGTCAGCAAAGACAATGCCCCAAAAAAGGGAGTTCCTCGTGGCTCGTGAAGTGGGAATGGGAATAGGAGTGGGAATTCTGCGCTGGGAGTTCGCATTAGACAAATTTGGCCAGTTTATTTACGGGCAGCAGTTAAGGGGCCAGTCACAGATGCTAACACTCAGTAGATTGGAAGCGATTCGGGGGCGGTGAGCGGTGATTTGTTAGATACCACTAAATGGGGGTCCAGTGTTGGTAAGTGCCAATTGAAGTTCAAATTAGCCACAGCCTTTGAAGTTATTCGATACAAATTACTGTACAATCGAATAATGCAAATTTCTTTATCTAAAATCATTAAATTATTTGTAACCTTTTAAAGCACTGTGCATATTTGCTGTTAAACAATTATTTTACTCATGTAATTTCCATGCCCACATACGTTTCCTAATAAGGCAATTAGTTCGGCTCATTGGTAATGACTTTTGGCAAAACGGCGTGTGTGATTGCTCGAATTCGTTGTAATGGCGACTTAATTACGATTCGAACTCTTTTCAGGCTGCAAATGCACCTAGGCACTGCAGAGGATGCCATGGCAACCACGCCTAAAATGGCAACTGGCACAGGAAACTGGCTATTAAAAAGCATCCAGCGAAAATAGATGTCAGGGGTCCGAGAAAAGTTGACTGCAGGGCTCAAAAAGTCAGTTTGATTTGCAGGACTGCTTGCTGAACAAGTTTTTGTCGAGTTTCTTTCAGACGGCACTAATAATTTATAATTGGAGGGACTAGTCCGCATTTTACAGCAGTAATCAGCATTTTAAACAGACGACTGCAATCACGGAATAAATTACTTGGGAATTAATACTAAATTGTCAGAGTAAGAACGGAACTACAGACAATAAAATATGAAGTGAATGCACAACTGTGATAAAGAACAGGATATCTCGTAGTTTTGACATTTTGGTTTAAGAACAATCTACTATTTTGATCATAACAATAGAAATAATGGTCCCAAAATGGAATGCCATATCTCGTTGAGCTCGCATTTTAATTCCCAAACGATCTGTGTTCAAAAATGGAAATTTTATTTTTTTGAAGATTTTTTTGCGAATTTTAATGATGTTACCCCTTACCAAAAATGCAAAAAAAATTACCCAAAAATAAATTTCACTAAATCTTTCAAAAGGTAATACAGATATTTAGTATTGGTTATTATTAGCTGCTCAAAACAGTTATTCTCTCATTCTTATGACAATTTTTAGCGAAGTTATGACGAAAATTCCGTTTCTAAAATCAATTTTTTGCCAAAAGCAGTGTTTCCAAATTTCGTACATCAAATAATCCGTTTTTTGGACACAACTTAAGAAATATTTGGCTGAATATGGAATGTTATATATCGTTGAGTTCGTAATTAAATTTTATATCGAACTGTATTCAAAAATGGAAATTCTATTTTTTTGCAATTTTTTTGGAAATTTTGATGATGTTACCCCTTACAAAAAATGCAAAAATTTACCCAAAAATAAATTTTTCTAAATTCTTTAAAAAGTGTAAGGGTTAGTTAGCACTGACAAATAGCTGCTCAAAACAGTTATTCTTTTATCTATATGACAATTTTTAGCGAAGTTATGACAAAAATCCCGTTTGCAAATATCAAATTTTTGGGAAAAGACGTTTTTTCCAAATTTCGGTCTTAAAATAATCCGTTTTTTTGCCACAACTTTAAAAATAATTGTCTGAATATGGAATATTATATATCGTTGAGCTCGTAATTAAATTTCTAATCCAACTGTGTTCATAAATACAAATTCTAAATTTTTGGCATTTGTTGCAAATTTTGATGATGTTACCCCTTACAAAAAATGCAAAAATTGACCCAAAAATAAATTTTTCTAAATTCTTTAAAAAGTGATAGGGATAGTTAGCACTGGTAATTGGCTGCTCAAAACAGTTATTATTTCGCCTATATCACTATTTTAAGCCAAGTTATGATAAAAATCCCTTTCGTAAATATCGAATTTTTGGCAAAACCGGTTTGGTCGAATTTTTGTCAGTGATTCGACCACAACTTTTGTTGATGGGTACAAATCGTCAATCAAGCCAATTGCAGCTGGAGTTCCTCAAGGAAGCGTTCTTGGCCCAACCCTATACTCAGTTTTTGCTTCGGACATGCCTACTCACACACCAGTCACAGAGGTAGACGAAGAAGATGTGCTCATAGCCACCTACGCTGACGATACTGCTGTGCTCACGAAAAGTAAAAGTATCCTGGCTGCCACTTCTGGTCTACAGGAATACCTGGATGCATTCCAGCAATGGGCTGAGAACTGGAATGTGCGCATCAACGCTGAGAAGTGTGCCAATGTGACGTTCTCCAACCGAACAGGTAGCTGTCCGGGTGTCAGTCTGAATGGGAGACTGATCAGACACCATCAGGCTTATAAATACCTTGGTATTACCCTCGATAGGAAGCTCACCTTCAGCAGGCACATCACAAATATTCAGCAAGCGTTCAGGACCAAGGTTGCTCGGATGTCTTGGCTCATTGCACCACGCAACAAACTGTCGCTTGGCTGCAAGGTCAATATATACAAGTCCATATTGGCCCCCTGCCTGTTCTACGGCCTGCAGGTATACGGCATTGCTGCGAAGAGTCACCTTAATAAGATCCGGATCTTACAGGCGAAGACCTTAAGAAGAATTTCGGGGGCTCCTTGGTATATGAGAACAAGAGACATCGAACGCGACCTCAAGGTGCCCAAAATAGGAGACAAGCTCCAGAACATCGCCCAAAAATATATGGAAAGGCTTAATGTACACCCCAACAGCCTAGCAAGGAAGCTAGGAACTGCAGCTGTGGTCAATGCTGACCCTCGGACTAGAGTCAAAAGAAGACTCAAGCGACACCACCCTCAAGACCTCCCTGACCTGGTTTTGACCTAGAAAGTCTTAGTTTTAAAAATTCATTAGAATAATCAAATAAATAGTAATTATTATGTTATATCAACTATTATAATTCTCCCTATCGTTTTTAGGATTAAAAATCTGTTAGTCTTAAGTAACCAAGACATATTGTAAAATAAAATAATTTAAGCAGATCAAATTAAGTTGCCGCATGGGTAACAGTGCGTTGATCAAATAATAAAAACATCATGGTTCAAATACTGAAAAAAAAAAAAAAAAAATAATTGTCTGAGTATGGAATGTAAAAATACGATCCAAAAATTAAAATCATGATTATCTGGCCCAAACCAATGCCATGCTAACTATACTAGTTAGTAGTTATAACATTTTAGTTGAAAACCGTAGGTGGAGTGCCTTCAAATGGAAACTGCCGCTCACACGCAGTTGTCACATCAATTAGTTGCTGCTGTGTTTCCCTACCCTGGAAATTACTTCATAAAATTTAAATGTACGCAAATACATATGCGTTTGTTTTTAGCTGCTGTCAAAATGCTATCATAGTATTTATTAATACAACTATCCTTTCATTGTGCACGTTCATCGTAGCAGACGTCACATTGCCTAATCGAAATCGAAACGAATTCAACGTTTGTTTAACCCACAATTTTAGCACCCACATATTGCGAGTGGGCGGATTGTGGGTGGCTCCGCCCAGCTGGAGTAGCAGATGCAGTAGTAACGAAACGCTATTAACAGGAAGTGACGACAACAACGGACAATGCCTAAAAGCATACTGCGGAATTTTATTTCTTTATTTGTTACGCTTGCCTGATTTTATTTTTAATTATCCGGCGCAGGATGTGAAAATTAATTCCACGAATGGCAAACCAACTATAAAGAAAAGTCAGCCAAAGCGTATGTGAGCGGATCAAGCAAAAAAAAAAAAATAATAATAATAATATATGAAATTTAAATATTGGAAAAAAGTCACTGACATATTGATATGTATTTACCTTCCTGATGAGCAGTCGTTAGCTTTAATCTGTCATTTACGAAACGAAACGGGAAATAAGTACCACCTTTAACCCTTTGACGACGGTCATTAGGCATTTGGCAGAATCGTCGCCAATTAATTGTACATTTAATAGTCACCATCATTAGGCAAGGGCTTTCAGTATATACATACGTATATTTTCACATAAGTATCCCAGGCACAAGCTGTGATAATTTACCAGCCATCTGCTTTCCACCTGTTCGTCACTGATTGAATAATGAAATTCCGCCAGTGATGAGAAGTGCTGGTTGATGAACTAACCAGAAAATTCAATACTCCATTGACATATGAAATGATTCGAATTCGATGTAACAACACTGGACAAAGCGATGGTAGAGATTCTATTACAAAGGATTCCATTTTAGGCATCACTGATGGACGTGTAGGTGGAATTTTAATAATCCAATATGTGGGAAATGGACATCGTAGTCCGGGTTCTCTAGACCATCGTTCGGATCGGTTATATTCGTCGGAAAATTCTCGACCGGTCTGCGGCTGGATGTTGCGGATTCAAGCGAATTGTGAAAAGCATAAACCTACACACGCACACAACAGAGTCGCCCCTTATTCTATTTTTTTTTCCGTTCTTTTGGCAGTTTCCTTTCTGGGCATTTTCTGGTAATTAGAGTTTCATGTTGCGCAGCACAAAAACAGGCAGCGGAAGTTGCTAGCCAACAAAACAGGCTAGGTGGAAAATGAGAACGTGTTGCTTAATTACACGCATTACCAAATATCACACATACGCCATGTGGCCGCAAGCGAAACCTTCAAAGGACAAACAACACAGAAGAAATGAAAATGAAACATTTTTACACGACGTGCTGCCGCAGAAGCGCGATTTCTTAAATGCCCTTTAATATTTTGATAGTTAATCGGCTTTTTTATGGAATATTTAATGAAAATAGTACCTTTATAAACATTAAATATGCAAAACATTTAAAGAAACTATTCACACAAGGATATGATACTAAATATTATAAAATATTTCTTAAATGAGCCGAAAATTAAATACCTTTTAATAAAATATCAAAGTAAGGCTTAGCTCGATAGTAACTACATGAACCTAACTAAAATTCCAGCTAAAAATCATCGAGGGTGAAGCTCCAAAGTCGATAACCCTAAATGGCCAAAAGCAAATGCAATTTGGCTAAAGGAAGTGAAAGGAGCTCGCTGACTTAGTACTTAGCGGTGCAGGCGAGTCACGGCCATATTCAGATTACACGATACGATACGCCACGCCCACTCTCCGGAGGGAGTAGCCCCCCTCTGGGGGCGGAAGGTGCTGGGTATCCCTCAGCACGTCTCACATTAATGGCCCTACAAAAAAAAAAAAAAAGAAAAAAAGAATAGCAGGAGAAAAAAGAGCGAGCCGGCACAAAATAATTGTTTTCCGTTGAGCAATAATTTTCTATACCTTTCGTTTCCCCACGCCATTTGCCCCCAATAAAGCTTGTCAGTGGGCGTGGCCGTGCAATGTACTTTATTTGGCCCAGCAAATTGAGTTAAGTGTAAAAGGCAAAACAAAACAAAAAAAATATTAGAAAAATGCCAAAATGCAAGAAAGGATAAGCAGAAGGGCCAAGCCCAAGCAAACTGAGCTGAAACTGGGTGAAAATGTCTGAAAAGCGGAAAAGCGGAAGTGGAACACTTGCCTGCTTGTCCACCTTTTTTTTTTAGCCAAAGGATGGGTTAATTAACCCATCGTCCAGCGGCCAACTAATCTAAATGATTTGTGAGGCGAGGCAAAGCAAAGGAAGGAGTTTTAAAAGTAAATTAAAGAGCGTAGAAGGTATAAAAATAGTAAAGAAACCGTATTCATTTCATATTAACTCATTTACTTTTCTCTAAACTTCCATTAATCTCTAGTTGGTAGCGTAATTTGTCTATTAGGATTTTAATGATTGGATTGCATATACAATGATGTAATTTTAATGCCACCAACCAGGCGATATCATAACGGTCATTATTTGTTAAGTTGCCCTACCACCACCACTCATTTTCTTGGCTAACACACACACACATACACACATAGAGGCCACAAAATGAGCTTCTAAATGACCAACAAAAGGAGGAAAAACCAATGAAATGGCAGTCAGAAAAAGAAAAGCTAACACGGGGAAAAACCGAAAAACATTGTTGCCGCAATTGTCTTGTCCTGTGAGTAGATTTCCCTGTTATTGTTTGGCCTTTGCTGCTTCACTTTACTTCACTTCCCTGTACTCAGCTCAGCATTCATTACACACACAAAAGGGTGTTCGAGGAAAATGAATGGAAAATGGGTGGAAAATGTTGGGCCGACATTGTTGCATCCAGGAGTCCGCCTTATTCAGCGTTAATTTTATGGATCCTGTTCAACTAAAGCAGCACATGAATCTCGTCCGCCCATTCCACCGCCACCGGGATGCTTCATCATACCCACTAATGGCTGGAAGGTCTTGGAAAAACCAAACAACGCTTTTCACCCAGCATTTTCCCGCATTCACAATGCAAACTGAATGAAAGAAATAAAAACAGCAACATCTTAAAGCGCAGCGCCAACGCCAAACTCCTTTTAAGCACAAGAATTATTATCCTGCTGGCCTTCGAAGGTTCCTTTATTTTTCATGGAGTTTTCCACACTGCGCTGTAAATCCACTGCAAGTGTAAACTCTTTTTTTTTTGTATGAAAAAGGAAAAGAAAAAACTGGCTATGAAAAGTGTGGGGCCCAAGGGGAATCGTTTTGGCCAGTGGTTCAGGGGATTTGCAGACCAACAATGTTTGGTCATAGGTTTAGCTTTGATTTCGGCTTGATTCTCTAAGCGGTTTTATGCCCAAAAAAAGAAAACCAGAATATCAAAGAGCACAGGAAAAGGGCCAAAAGGGAATTAAAGGATTCAAATTGTTGATGTTCTCATTGGATGAATCAAAATAAAATCAATTCATAACCAAATTTATAAACTATTGCACTATTTTTACATTAAATAAGCAACCAACTCAAGAACGTATTTACACTTTTGTATTCAATTATACTCTCAAATTCCATTTAGTAATTCAAATAACATAACTTACCGAACTTAAGAAATGTAAAACAATTTTTAGCCAAGAAAAGCGTATATTAATGGGGAAAACTGAAGCCAGGTGAAAACTAATTTGCTAACTGGCTAACCCTTTTTGCAATAAGTGAGGTGCAAAAGCCACAAATGAAACAAATGCTGTTGGTTATTAAATCAAATTAATTGCTGCTAAAAAATATTTGCCAACCCTTTCCATTTGTAAATACCTGCAACTGGCATTTGAAAACGATTTGTCCATTTTATTACTACATTTAATGCCCCTTTCGCCTGCAGTCAATATTTATTTTTAATTTGACTAGTTTTCATTTCAACTATGTTGTCATCGACAGCAAAGCATTTAGTGGAAAGCCAGCCAAGAGTGTTTCAATTTCAGTCCATTCAATTTGTTGGTTTATCCTAGTGCAGCTACTAGTATTTAGTTTGTTTTTTTAGTTTTTCTAACGTTCTGTTCTTTTGACAGCTCATTTAAACATTTTAAACAACCAGCGTGTGATTGTTTTTTTATGTTTAATTGAAGATGTATGATGGAATCCTATAGTTGAGCTTACATATGTAAACAATGAACTCTTCAATCGTTTTGTTTAAATAAATTATGCTGTAAAATTTAAGGCATCGAAAAAAGTTCCTAAAAATCAGGTAGCTAAAGGTGAAGACATTTGGCTAACGATTCGCACGTCTCGATTTAAATTGAGCCAAGTGAGCGGGAAAAATTGTTACAAATTGTATGGGTATATGGTATTTGGTATGGAAAAATCCAAACAAATTGCTTGGCATCAATTTAATGGTGCATGCTGTATTGATGAGCCACTCAGATGGATGGTTAATCAGAATTGCTGGCAGAATGGACAATTTGTGTGTGTCCTCAGACGATGGATTTTGTGTCACGTTTATGGCATAGTTTGTTTTGCCCAAGCTCTTGCTGTCATCATTTGCGTGAGTAATTGCATGATAAAGTGCTGGCAAAATGGCCACAGTTGTGATTTGATGGGCATTGCCACTTGCAACATGTTGCAACTCGATGCGGCACACGGAGCCAAAGCGGGCATATCCCTTTTGTTGCCTTATTGTTGCCATTTAAGCATGTCTTGAATGTTACGAGCGGACATAAAAAAAAAGCCAGCGGTGCTGCACAAAAATATGTCAAGCGTGTGTGCGGGCGATAAACCCGTCACACACACACTGATACACACTGATACCCACTGATACCCACTTACACACACATGCCGCTGCAGTATTGCACATGTGTGTGTATCTGTGTGGACCATAACTTGAGGCGCCATTTAACTGCATTGCGTGCTGGCCTCTTTAATTGTCCGTCTTAAATGCATGGGAAAACGAAACGAGGCGAGGGGGCGGGGGGTAGCAGCTAAAAAAAACTCCTGATGAAAACTGCAGGTCCCTAAAAACAAGAAATCTAAAGGCAGTGCTCAAAATAAAAGTTATTAACAGACTATTACGCAAGCCATTGAAATCCGTCCTTAATCTCGATATAATATTGTCATATTTCTTATATATTATATCATTATATTATATCATTATCACTTTTATATATATTTCAATTTATGTTTTTCAGTTTTTACAATATGAACAAACATTTCTTAAGACCTTGAATGTTTGGTTATCATATTGAATTCATTGGGGTTGATAGGCCGAAACAACATCTGCTGTCAGCAGCCCCACTGATCGGATGGTCTGTTCCAAGGAACGAAAGACACGTCATGCAAACAACGTTTACATGCCATTGAAAGTACACTCAGAAAAAAGAACTCTACTATAAAATAAACTCTATTCTTTGAATAGACTCTTAAAAGATGTGATACGTGTAAGCATTTAAGTTGCCATACTATTAATTTACACTTCATACCGCATATACATGATTTTATTCATAATTATCATGGGAATTTCTCTCGGTGCACAAAGAGAGAGTTATCACAAGAGAGCGGCGCTGCGATAAGCCCCACCGAATGCATATATAACCCGATCATCGGCTGTACTCCGGACTCAGTTGATCGGTGGAATTCGTGAGCAATGGATCGTTGGCAGAATCGCGTTGCCGTAATCAGTGGCGCCAGTTCCGGAATCGGAGCAGCCTGTGCCCGGCTTTTGGTAGGCGCCGGTCTGCAGGTGGTGGGCCTGGCCCGACGCACCGATCGCCTCGAGCAGCTGCGCCAATCCTTGCCGGAGGAGCAGAGGAAGCGCTTCCATCAGCACAAATGCGATGTGTCGCAGGAGTTGCAGGTGGACACTGCCTTCGAGTGGATCGAAAAGGAGCTGGGCGGCATCGATGTGCTGATCAACAATGCGGGCATCGTGCTGGGTGGCCAGCTGATCGATATGCCCACCAAGGATATCAACAACATCCTGCAAACGAATCTCATGGGCAGCATTTACTGCACCAAGTTGGCCGCCGGCAGCATGAGACGCCGCCAGGTGGCTGGACACCTGATCTTCGTGAATAGCACGGCCGGAATGGCCGGCTATAAGCCGGATCCGGCGGATGAGAGCCTCAACGCGTACACACCCAGCAAACTTGCCCTGACTGCCGTCCAGGAGATCTGCAGACAGGAGCTGATCAATCAAGGATCAAAGATCAAGACCACGGTGAGCAAAAGAAACCTCAAATCAAGGTCAAAACTAAAACCATTTAGCAGCTAAGATCTCCGCAAAAGGTTGTGAAAATCCATAAATAATAAACATAAACTATAATGTCGATTAGTACAGTGTTACCTCGTTAAAAAAGCTTTCCCAAATCGAATTTAATATAACGAAAGGGTCAATAATATTTGGACAAATTTTCCAATCCTGCAGAGCATCAATCCCGGCTGGGTGGCCACCGAGATCGTTCCGGACGAGACGAAGGCCAAGCTGGGCGAGGTGATCCTCCAGGCGGAGGACGTGGCCCAGGCTGTACTGTACGCCCTATCCACGCCGCCGCACACACAGGTGGAGCAGGTAACGCTGAGGGCGGTGGGCGAGTACTTCTGATAGCCCGACAACACAACGCAGCCCCAGAGATTAGGCCATCGACTTGCAGTGGAACAGTAAAAATCAAATAAAGGCGAACGACCCGACACATATGAGACACAGCGAGATACTCACAGCCCCCATTTGGTTAGCCACAAACTGTTTGCACTCACCTCGTTTCATTTTATTTTTATTATTGTGTTCAGTTACTACGTAGTATATGTATATATATTCCGCACCTTTCCTCAAACCAAATAAATAATTCAGTTCTGTGAACTAACAATGCATTGGTAAGAATCGATTGTATTTAAATCGATTGCTTAAAAATTTGTATAGACCTGCACCAGCAATTGGTCTCTATAATGACAACGATAGAGTCATCGAACGGAAGTTCTTAATAATGGGCGGTACTTTTAACTTCCGGTTATTAAAAATGCAGTAATTTCCTGTAATTTCCTGCACACCCGTCAAAAATGTTAGCTTAAAATATCATTATTAATGCCATTTTTAGCGGCATCTATTATTTATATGTGTTTCATTGGTCAAAGCCAAGTGGAAATGCGTTGTTTGCTAAATTAGCATCATAAATATTTCAGTCGGAATGACTTTTTTCGCTTTTTAATTCAATTGAATGCCACAAACTGCCCTTGACTCTTCAGTTTAAAAGTGAAACGAATTGTTAACAAACATTCCCAAGCAGTTTTAAGCCAACTTTGTTTAATCCATTTATGACATTGACTTAAATTTGGTTTCATGTGATTAAATTAAGTCATGTGTCCACGAGGCGATAAAAAAAGGCAAACTTTGAGATATGCTCTTAGTTGTGGCCAAAATAGTTTGGCCAGACAAACTTTTGTGTGTGTGTGAAAGTTGTTAGTTGCCACAGCCGCATAATCAATTAATTCAAATATATTTGCTTTCTGGCAGTTGTGCGAATAAATTCTCGAAAAATCTACGCAAATGGAGACGACCAACCAGCCCATCCTGCCATCCGGATGAATAGCCACTTGGGATTAGTCGAGTTGCGTATTACGTATACGCACATTACGTATACGCATCGTTTCGCGACACGATTTGGTACTTAGGAGCACAGGCTCAGTGGGGCATGTAATTGCACTCGCTTTCGAGGCTAACGAAAAATTAACAAATTTTCCAACATTAGGGCCGCAAACTTTCACGAGTTTGTGGTCCTCGCGGATGGGGACTTAAGTCAAAAATTCGGGGCAAGGCATTATGTACAGCATCCATATTATCTCAGCGTAATTATTTTATTTCATTTAAGCGCTGAGCGCGCAGCAAAACTTTTTCGACACAGTCCCTTAATTTAAATGCTCATATTTCAGCGGAGAAGGGTAAACTTTTTTTTCTCTTTTTGGCAACCTTTTAATGACAGAATAACATCACATGTGTGCTCTTCGCTAAACTCTGTTGGCGTTTTTCGCGATTATTTCTAGCAAAGTTAAATTAAATTATAATTTCAAGTGAATAGCATTTTGTATTTGTTTTAAGAAATTATTTGCTAATCAAGCTTATATATTCTAAATTTTCGTACAATCTATTTTAGATATAAAGAACTACGGTGTTCTTGTATTTCAAGGAAGGATTTGCGTTGCCTAATTCGCTGACTGCCAGTTCGGAAGTTCCTTTTTGTTTGACACATAACTCTTCACTTCACTCATTTCCGGCATTTTGTTTTAATTAAATTAATAACAAATGTCATATAGCACCGAAGTTTTCCTGCCAACCAGCATGTGAAATATTATTTTTCCCACATTCGCCGTCGCAGTCGCATTTTCCTTAGACTTTGGAAACCAACTGACTAGATTTCATATAGCTTTTCAGCAGATTAAACGATATTTATGCACAATATTTATTGGAAAAATCCAATCTGATTTTGCAGAGCGAAAGTACACCCTTTGGTATTTAAAACTCCAATTTCCCTACGAATACAAGATTCCTAATTCAACATTATATTTTGGGCAAATATTTTCATTGGATGCCCAGTTTATTTGGACCTTTTTGGTTTTTTGTTTTTAGCCAAGAACGCCATCGCAGACCTAAATGCAATTTAAACATGTAGAGGGCTTTTGGGGGCGGAAATATTTTCCCTGGCTTAACCCGTTTAAGTGAAATTCACTTTTGGCCAGACTCGCAGTTGAGATGCATGGGGTTTTTCGTTTTCGCAATCCCACAACAATATGCAACATGTTTATGGCATTTTTGCCCTTGGCCCTCCAGTTCTTGTTTTTGTGTGTTTGAAACCGCCCACTTGGCCCGCTGGAAAATCTAACTCCCCCCTTCGCCACCTGGAATTTTTGGAGCAGGTCCAGTGGATTTTGCCAGGTCCGCCACCCACCTACTTCTACATTTCTGCAGTGCGGAAGCTGCTGTGGTTGCCGGCTAGTTTTGGTGTTTTGAGCTGCTGCTCCCTGCTATCGACATTTACTTTATGACACAGAACGCCCACAGGCACTCCCGGCATTCTGTTTGGGACAGTTGTGGCAAATGTGTGTGCTGACCTTTGGGTCCGTGGACGTGTTTGCATTCGAGGTGAATTCCCAGAAATTAAAACCGGGCATCCATCAAAAGCCAATTCTGGCCTACGCCACTCCATCCTTGGAGCGGTAACAAAATTTGGAATCCGTTGTGCGGGCTGCAAGGGACTTGATTGAAATTTGCGGTGGCTCTTTATTAGCAATCGAATGGATATCATTTTGTACATTTTCTTTGACAACTGCCACATTGATGAATACGTAGAAAAATAATAACCATTAATATTTGAGTTCGATTTTCATCGAAATGAGTTTTTTGGAAACCGCAAAGCAAGTGAATTGCTTGGAAACACCAAGAAAGGTGCCCAAAAGTATGCAGCCATATTTTTCGAATCGACGAGCACGCTATTAAAGTTAGTGTAAATTCTACTTAATCGCTGGCCTTGCCAACTTTAATCGCCTTTAATCAACTGCAATTAGGAGCATATACTTTTCGTGATTGCCCTTTCGTTGGATGTCAATCAAAATTGATCCACATGGGGCGTCAATTGGATGGTGGTAATGGGTGTGTGTGTGTGTGTGTGTGCATTTTCCGACCTCATTCGGGTGAAAATTCGGTCATGCTCGAAGTGCTCAGCCATCATCGTCATTGTCAGGCAATTTGCAAGCTAAACAAAGGCAAACAATAAGTGCCAAGAAAATTGCCAAACAGTGTCCCATCATCATCATCATCATCAGGCTGCAGTCCGTATTTCAGATTTTCTGATTGATGAGGTTTTTAGCTCAAGCCCTAGAAAGGCAATCCCCGATTGCCTTCGTCCATAGATTCCCCAGGTGCACTCTCAACTTTCAACGGCCCAAGCCGGATGGTGGTGGTAAAAATTTAATAAAATCCATACACACACGTTGCAAATAGTTCAAATCGTACGACTCCAACTGCTCAAGACAATCAAACTGCACAAATATTACAGCAAGGAGACAGAATCTGTAGTTTTGCATGCCTGCAAAAACATTGACAATCCGGATGGCAAACACGTTCCGTTTACTTTGCATTTGCATTTAATGAAGCAAAAACATAGCCGCTGGATGATTTCAATTGCCACAAGTTCACTTTGTAATGCCATTCATTCGGGATTGTATTGTACCACATTCGGCATTAATAGGCACAGCATTATTATGCCCCAAGCTTTTGGTATGATTTGTAAGCGAAATATGCATACTCAATGGATATCAAAACTTATGTATCATGTTGCGTTTTGGTATAAACTAATTATTTCCCAATCGATTGTTCTAAATATTTCACAGCTAGATAGAATAAAATAACACTGAAAACAACATTGCTTGTATGCAGTAAGTTTCTATGCTTTCCATTGACTTCATTTGAATAATAGTACTATATTTTTCTCTCAGTGCAAAGTGTTCGGGGGGCAATTGCATTCGTTGCTATTGAATTACACTCGTGCCCACACATGCATGCACTCCTGAGTCTGCGGCAAAAAAAGGGCGGAAAATATAGAATCCGGAAGGGAAGGGAGTCCTACCGGAGAACCAGGCAACCAAGCGGACCCGGATCCGGATCCGCCACACGCCAGTTGGGATGCACAATGATGATGATGATGGTGATGATGACGGCGCGTGCGGCATATTAGCATATTAGCCCTTGCACATAAATTGCAGCATAACGTTTCGTTTACATGATTAAGAACTTTTCACTTTTCTTCTCGGCTGCTTTGTGCACAGCACCGCGAACTAAACGAATAAAATGAGCGGGTTAAGGTTCATCAAGGGCGAAACTTGTAGCTCTTCGGTTGAATTGTAAGCTCGCTGGGCAAAAATACTCCACAAAGTACCAAAATAACAGAGAGAGAGTTTTCCAGCCTTTTCCCATTATAATCAGGCTCTTTTTTTTTCATAAAGTTTTCCCGCCTACCAACGCTTTTGTGTGCTATTTCATTTGCTTTTCGGTGTTAGTCAAGAACCCTTAGTTTTTTGCTTTTTTGTTTTTGGCCCTCTTGGCGTGTGTTTTTAAGCAGCCACGCCCCCCTCAGCCCAAAAACTCGCACAACAACTTTGCATATTTAAGTCAAATATGTTAAAGGCAATGGGTATTTGGTTAGGCTGAATGAGCGGAAATAAGCGGAAGAAAATTCACAAGTCCACAGGGGATATTTTTGAAGCTTCAAATTTAATAAGGTAATTTATTTGAAACTGTTTCGGTAGCTAGTTCAAAAAAGAAGACATGCTATTTGCCTTAATTTCATTAAATGTCGTTTAACAATAACCACTCAAGTAACTCAAATAGAACTGCATTTGCTGCGCTTCTCTGTGAGCACATTTGGCAAATTAAATGCATCTCCTTGAGCCCGCACTAAAGTTGATCCTTAGACTTGAGATGAGATGGCGAGATGGAGTGGGTTTTTCCAACAGTTTTCAGATGATTCTAAGCCGCTTAGTGGCGACACAAAAGTCACCAGCACGAATGTGTGGACATAACAAAGAGAAATGTTGGAGTGACGGCGGCCCAACTTCCGTTTCCGCTTTCTGCAGTCGCTTCCGCTGCTCTAAGCTTTTGCGGCAAAGACGATATCCCTTTTAAAGCATAATACACTTTAAACACTTTGTGCTCGGCTCTACTTCGTGGATTTTGTTTTTGCCACTGCCATGTTGATTTTTCCCATTTTTATTTTTATTTTTATGCTATCGTCTTCGGCAGTCGCAGGCAATGTGACACATGCAGCAATAAAAATTACGTATACGCCATCGATTACTGAACAATTATTGAGGGCTCGTCTTTCGTTCACCTTCCCACGTCTGACACTCAAATTCACACCGAGCAATTCTCAAAAAAAAAACCCTTTACTGCAGCTACGAATTAAAAAAAATATATATTTGCATGACTTTCTACCATTAATTGGTATTTTTTATTTATTGTGCCATTTGATATTCAAATTGATTGTAGTATTTGGTCAGCAATAAAATTCAACAACTGTTTGAATTCTCATATATATTGCTGAAAATGCTTTTCATGCAGCATAAAAAAGTTAAACAAATAGAAAAAATGTTGGATAAAATTCTATAAAAACCAGAAGGTCTCCTTTATTTTTAAACGTACTTAATGAAGATTTTACTTTTCATTATAGAGCGTAGAGCTTTATTTGTGCACATGGGATTATTTGTAGACCAGAAAAAACAAAAATATATTTATTTTCTGATATATACACAAGTAGAAGTGCAAATAGGTGCCCGGCCTAGTTATAAATACATTTTTTGCGGGTGTCTCCTTTGGGTCTGTTATATCCTTTGAAACTAGTTTAAGCCATGCCCACTGAACTTTTAAATGCTGGTGCACAAAGGAACCCGCATTTTGCGAAAGAAAAAAGGAGAATGGGATTGGGTGTAATGGCATGATTCCAAGTGGGCAGAAAAGAGCCTTGAGCAAGTGATTTGCATGCCAAATTGATGATAGTTTGCTGATAGTCTGTTGATTTTTCCCTGTTTCTGGTCCTTGTTCCTTTTATTTTATTTATTTTATTTTTTTTTTTTTACAACCATTAAGCTGATTTGATGCGAGCCCTGTGTGGCAGTCTATTTGTATAAGTATAATCGATTTATCGAAATGCAATGATAAATATGAAAATGCTTTTAGCTTTAATGAAATGCATAAAAGCCTTTGCTTTTTCACGACGACGTGCTTCAATTAACCTTTGATTTGCAAGTTAAACTGCATATTTGAATAGCAGCAGTGGAAAAAACACAGAGCTCGAGCTGATTGCGATTTAATTAATTTATTTAAGATTTATGCCAGTAGTGCATTTTTGAATAGGTACTCATCATGTATAATTTACCCACATTTTCCGGTCACCATAAAACTGAAATTTGCCATACGAAAGATAAAGTTACTCAACTTTCCACAGGCATCCCAAATCCAAGCCTATCATTTTCGACCACAGCGGGGTCAAAAGGTCGCAGGGCGGGGTCAAACTTGCAACAAAGTTTTTAATTTCTAATAACGATACTCCGTTACTGCCTCTCAACTAAATTGCCAAAAGTGCAAAGCGTAAGGCAATAAAAACAAAGCCAGGCTAATTGCAAGTGCGTTGAGTGAGTGCACTTATAGGTTGGGTCAACTTTTGATCGAAGCTATTTGCACTAATTAAAAATCCATCACGTAATGAAGCCAAAGTTGGTTGCATGCAACCGGATACCTTGCGGCCACAAAACCAATTTTGTCAATTCAAAATGTGGCCATCAATTAATTAGCTAAATAGTCGACAAATATCAAGACCACTGCTAAAAAGTTATTGAGCTTGTTAAGACAAGATGATCATTCAAAATATTCAAAAAAAATATATTGTTGTATTCACAAATTATGCTTACCAATAAAATAAAAAGAGAGTACAGAAAATACATTTCATTTACATGACACCTTTTGCACAAATTAACATTGATACAGACAAATAGTTAATGGCAATGATAAGAACTTTTCGTGATAGTTATATGATGATTAATTGTGCTTATAACATTGTAAATAAGTGGCTTGGGAATTGGACAATTGGAATGAATGATATGCGAGGGATTTAAGTAGGAATTGATGAGGGAATCGTTATGAAACATAATAAATTTGATAAATTTAGTAACAATACTAATGCCGTAGTCTCAAGCTCAATCGCAAATTCTGTTGATATTTCGTTGCAAATTCTATTAGTTTATGGATTGACAGACAAACAAATTGAACAAATTTTGACAACAAACAAATTGATTATGTAGCACTCCATGGCAGCCAAATATATAAACATAAATACATATTTATTCGCCTTGGGCATGAAAAGGACCATTCAAAAATTGTCGAAGCATGGCGAACGATGAATGGGGAAAATGCGGAAAATAGTCTTGAGTGGGGGAAAAAACATTTTGTGGACCCACAAGACGAAATTAGCTAGAGAAACGCTTAGTAATGGCAATTTCATAAATTTATCTTCGTAAATGCGTATTTCTATTAGCATATTTTGTCGAAATCATTCGTTGGTGAACACAACGTTACAATTCAAATATTTGGCCGCCCATTGTTTTTGAAACATTTTTCATTTATTTATTTAAATTTTTCATTCATTCATTTGACGTCACGGCATTTCGTTTCGTTTTCATTTTCATTTCCCGGTTGCTTTTCTCTATATCTCTCTTCACATTTTGTCGCCTCATTTCCCCCCGTCGTTTTTCCGCCCGTTTTTCTTTTGTTTTTTATTGATTACGCACATTTGAAAATCAATCAGCGAGCCAATCGCTCGGGGGCCCATTGACTGAAGTTTTGTTTATTTGTTCATTTTCCAGTCACTTTTTTCTGAGTGCGCCCGATTCTTTAATGTTTTTGGCCTGGCCAAGCACTTTGCTCCTAATGGCCGAAAAATCGAGGGGCTAAATTGCCACAAAAAAATGCTTTACGACGTCTTGAGATACTGAGGTCATAGAAACATATATATATATATAAATATATATATGTATGTATGTGTATGTGCTTGCGAAGAAAGCACTTGTTGTTCTAATTAACATGAATGAAGTCTTAGAAATAGATTAGCTATTTGTATTTAGCTGGTTATTGCCATCAAATGTGTATATTTAACTCCATTTATTTCGTTGATGATGCCAAATTCATATTTGGCAAATCGAAATGAATCGAATTGAATTTGCATGCCACAATGTAGACATTGCATTTGCAACTCGAGAGAAATAACGAAAGCACGTATACTTGATAAGTTTTCCCATGACAGCAGCAGCCAATGTTCCTCTTCTCGTACAAGATTGTTTACTCCATTTATATTTGTTTATTTTTATTCCTTTGTTCAACCCACAAAAGGGCAACGCATCCTTGGCGTGTGTCCTGTCTGCTGGGCAAACATACATCTCTTTTATGCTTGTTTTAGGGAATGCGCCTGGGAATCTCGCTGCGTATCCAGCAAAGGGATCCGAATCTCGTTTCTCCTCTAACTGCAGGCAATTTTTCTATTTTCCACATCATTAGTTTTCAATGAATATCATCCATTGTTGCTGTAGTTTTCCTTCGGCTGGGTTAAGTGCCCCGCACCATTGTGATTCCCTGGCATAAGCAAATAAACTTATAAATTGGCCAGGACCAAAACACAATCGAAGCAAAATCGCCGGGCGAGCAGGAGCAGCAAGTTCAATAGCAGTCATAAATCAAAAACACTGCCATGGGAAATGAGACGAGGGAAAGCGAGGGCTTTTCTTGCTTTTCTTGCTTTTCCTTCGGCTTTTCCACAGATTTCAGTTTGGTTGAAGACGGGCGTGTGTGTTTTGCCCAAGGCAATTGTAATAGAATTAGTTTATTTTCTCGTATTTGACTTTTTGTCGCACGTTGTTAAATAAGCAATATGAACAGCGGTTTCGATTTCCGCACAAAATTCATGCACGAGCGGCATTGGCAAATCATTTGAAGTCACTGCAAATGCCCTGCGGTCGACAACATCTTCATTATCGCCTTCAATTATCACTATCATCATCAGCATCGGCAAAAACAGGAAAATATTAGGGGGAAAAAACATGGCAAACAGAAAACATAAATATATTTCGAGCAAATCAAGCAAATCAAAATCAAAGTAAATACCCAGAACAGGAAAAAAATAAAATAAAAAAGAGGGCTTGGCTTCTTAACGGACATTTATTTTCGACCATTCAATAAAATCAAATGCTCATTTTTTTTATTTTCTTGTGGCTAACTTCTATTTGATATTTGTACCGCTGGTCGATGGAAAAATATTTTCCCATAATTACATGGTAGTTGAAAAACAGAATCGGAAACGAGCGCAATTTGGCCACATTTTTATCAGAACTTTAATTTGCCCGTTTTGGCCCAAAAGTGATCAATAAAACGCCCACTTGTGTGGTAAATGACTGTGTCATCAGTTTTTAAACCACAAATTGTACATTTCAATGGGAAATCAAATGGAAATAGCACAGAAAAGGCGTTTCTTTTCGTACCGAAAAGTGTACACGAATATTGCATTTTTAATGAAACGGAAAGGTTGATTCCAAGCTATCAAATAATAATTAATTTTCTCTAATAAAATAAGATTTCCTATTCGCACTATTTGCCATGCTTTCATTTATTTCAATATTATCATTTCTTGTCATTTAATTGCATGGTGTTCTTTTTGGCTTTAAGGTATTTAAAATTTACCATTTACTATTTGTTATTTGCATTTACATTTACATTACTTTGACTAATTACATGGATTGTGTTTTTAACAGGCAATGCAAACAAAGGCCGTGCTGATGAAGCCAATGGAAATTGTGGTGGAAAAATTAATTCTCATGACATGTAATTAACCGATTTACATTAGGAGGAGAACAAAGAAGAAACAGGATCGAAAAGGGTAGAGAATCACACACACACACACACACACACACACACATTCATGTAGATGACCGCATTTCACAATAAAATGTCCTTGTGTTTCTGGCATACTTTTGTGGGCAAGGTGGAAAAACCACAGTTCAGACTTGCCTTCTTCCTTTGAACGGGAAATGAGCTACATTTACTTGACAGGCTCTGGTTTTCTTTGGCCATGAGGACATAAAATAAATGTTAAAAATACATTATTATTAAAATAAGCATTAGAACCACTTGACATTGCAAAACAGCCAATAAGAGGAAAACCCCATACAAAATTACAAGCAATAAACGAATAAAAGAGGCTTTTCCAACACACCGAACCTTTCGGAAAGTTGTTGCGGCCAACTGTCAACTGACAAAGTCAGTTTGATTCGGTTTAAAGCCTTTTTATAGATTTATGTTGCTATCAATAGCCAGCTAAAATCGCATTCAATGTTTTGGCCCATTTAACTAATGAAATTTGGTGTAGCGAAATGGCAATTGAAACGATGTAACGATTGAAAACGAAATGCTCTAACATTTTAACTTGGTATTTTGGCATTTTTCTTGAACTTCATTAATATTTGCGCTAACTAAGCTCGGTTATATAAAATATTCTTAAAATGCACAATATCTTGAATATTTCACTGCATTCTACAAAAACTTGAAGGTGTTCAACAACGCAATTCGTTCAAGCCTTTAAGTTTATATCGATTTCAATGCTTGTGAATTCTGGGAAATGTAATGGACTTTATTCCGCACGTACTGAGTGAATTTGGGAATGCTTCTTACTTTTTTTTTTTAGACAAAGTGACAACGATGCAAAATACTCAAATGAATTGGAATTGCGGACGAGGCCCAAAATGCTTCTATTCTTGGGCAAAAGTTTTGCCTTCTAATATTTTATTTATATTTCATTAAATATAAATGCGTTTGCCTTCCAGTTAAGTGGAGTTTCAGTTTCTGTTGCTTAGCTCGTTCAATTCCCTATCCATTTGGGCCAACCAACCAACAAGTTGCCAGTGAAATTATTTTATTTTTATTTATTTTTTTTTTTTTATTTGGACCAGTCTGGCCTGGCATTTTTCTGCCGGTTTTCAACCCTTGGTCGACAGCGTCTGGTTAAACAAAACAGAATAAAAATACATGGACTACAAAGGAAAAGGACTGCGAAATGAGCAGGCGAGGCTGAAGGCAGCCACATCCACAGCCACAGCCACATCGGCAATTATAAAATAACAAAAATGTGGCCAGAATGGCAAAACAAAGGGGCCATTGACTCTGGCTGTGGCTTAAAGTTGCCGAGAGTTGAGTTCATTTTGGGTCACAGGGATTTTGGACTCAACGAGTTGGATTTTCATTTCATAAATATCGCCAATGTCTCGAACAACAGGCAGAAAATCGATCTAAATTGGTTTGCCACCCCGGAAACGGTTGAAAGTCCAGCACAGTTGAGGCCAGTTGGTTAAGTTATGTTCAGTTTAGTTTGGGCCAAGAGTTCAACGACACGCCATTAGAGGGGGATGTGGGCTATATTGGCCAAGTAGGTGTATTGCGTGCCATTTATTAAGCCATTCCTTGAGCACCATTTGACACCTTGGCCCCGATAAGTTGAGCAATTTATGTTACATGGCAGACGCTTAAATTTGTCATCAGAAAGTTGGCACAGCGATCTGCTGATAGGTTGATAAGGGGCGGGATAAGTTGTTAGACCGCCAGCAATAATTTATTAGATCCAAAACATTGATAAATCGTTTTGAAGTGGGCTCAAATAATTAATTAGTCGTTTAGAGTGTACGTACACACAATTTGATACCATACACTTTACAAAAAGTTAGAAGTACATGTCTAATAATTTATTTGTACATTTTAGCTATTCATTTTACAAAAGTTACTTTTCTAACATCACAGTTATTTTGCGCATTTTACGACATATTGAAGCCCCACGTTGGGCGCCATATGTTGGTTTGAATGTTTATGAGGCCTTCTTCTACGTGTGGTTTCTGACGGTGCCCGTCATTAATTATTGCTTCACGTCAGCGTATTTATATTATTACAAGGCGTTGAAATTAATTACCCACTTTGACAATCGATTGGCTACCGTTTTAACAACGATCGCCAAGTAATCGTGGTCGAAAATTGTTTGGTCGAATGTTTCGTGTTTGCGTTTCGGTTTACGCCTTTTGGCCACCGCTGACCACGGAACTTTTTTGATTAATTTATTGGTTCGTGTTCTCATTCTCTGCTTATAGCTTAATTTTTCTGTTGTTGTTGCTCTCTGTGTGCGCTTCATTGTTTACTTGTAACAATCGACAAATAATGATTTATGCATAGTCAGCACTTTAACGTTAGGCTCCCTCTAAAGTTTACCCGTCACGCTAGCCCACGAAAATCGGGGAAAAAAAGTGGAAAAGGTTTAGGAAAACTACACAGAAACTTGGTTAATTCCGATGCCCGAAATCAAATGGCCGAGGCAACATTTACCGAAAAATCAATTGAATTATTCATACAAGGTGAATAGTGCCCGGTTGACTTTAGTGAATGGCAAATTTGGCCGCTAGCTTATCGCGTTTCGGACGAACTTAGGATTGGCAGCAGGCTTCGTCGAGGGTGGTGCATGAGGATAATTATTGATTGGATCAGCGTTTTCGGCGTGCAAGGAAGTGCAGCGATGTGTGCAATGCGAGAGCCTTTCCCCGATGAGACAAGCAGCCGTTAGGCGGGACCACCGACTAATTATAGTCCGGCATGCAGCAGGATACGGCCATCGCCTGATGGCCCCAACCATCCCAACCCAACCCATTCCCACATCCATCCATCCTTTGAGTGGCTCCTGCGGTCCTGTGTGGGCGCCTTTCCAGGTATGGCATTACCATCACCACATGCCATGCCCACAATGTGCAGCAGTGGGCGGCTTCCTCCCCGAACCACACATGTAATTGTTGCTGAAAGCATATTTAATTGAAACTTATTTCATGTGGCCAACACTTTTCGAAAGCAACATAAATTCAAAGTTAATTAGCTCTATAAAAATGTTATTCCTTTAGTTTTATGGCAATTTTTTGCCAAGTTATGATAATTTTCATTCATTTTCATATTTTGTTTTATGAATTTTCGCTAGAATCAGTTTTACCAAATTTCCTTCACAAAATTTTCAGATTTTTGGCTAATACATTAAAAATAATGGTCTAAATATGGAATGCCAGTCTTTTGTAAATTTTGTTTTTTTTTTAGTTTTTGTATAGTTTCTTAGAATTTTGTATTACTTTCCACTTAGTTGTGAATTGTACTGAATCGTAATTAATGAATTGACACGGAATATCCAGTCATAATCCATAAATTCAGATTAAATTGGGTTCAGTCGTGGGCTTTTTTTTCAGAAGGTGTTACTGAGCTGAAACCGACGTGAAGTCCATAAATTCAAATGAAAATGGAATGGCTGTAAATTGTTGCACACTTTTCACTGTTTTCTTGTTGTAAAAAACTACAGAAGACTTTTCGTGCTAATTGGCTGATGGCTTTGGATCGTTCCTACATAAAAGCCAATCATCGGCCTTAATGAACGATTTTAACAGCCCTGTGCCAAAAGATTCCTTACGCTGGCAATTAAAACAAAGCATCATCATCATCATCATTGGCATCGCCAGACTTTGCATATTAAAAAAGCTGACCGAGCTCTGGCGATAAATTAAATTGAGTAGCAAAACCAATACAAAGGCATCATTTCATTTATGATACGCCCGCTTGATCTGCCCACCCATCCATTTGCCCAATTGCCCACTTGTCCACCGCCCACCAACAGTATCCACCCACTTTTCCGCCCAGCTCAAGGCTGTTGGGCCAGCTGCTGCCGTTCTCGCTGTTGGTTTTTGAGGTTCGCTTCGTTACTCCTCGGTTTATTTTCATCCTGTTCATCATGCCCTCGATTCAATTTTTACCATGATAATTATGTTTTTTCCTCTCGATGTATCTTCTTTTTTTTCGTTTCGGTATTTTTTTTTTTTTTTTCTTCTTTTTTTTCTTGTATATCCTGACAGCACTTAATTCATTTAAATGCCTAACAAAGTGAAATATACGCGGCTTCCTTCGCGTTCGGTTTCAGTGCGGTTTGTGCGCGTTTTTAAACGCATCGTAAATTTGTGCTCATTATGTCGAGAAGCGAAGGAGTGCAGAGGAGGAAAAGTATTCGCTTTGGCTTGACTTAATTAGTTCCACGGGATATGTCCCCCTTGTATAATACTTATAATAGTTTCCGTTTTTCGTAACCCATTTCGATGCCCCATCAGACTAATTAGCCACAACATTCAACATTCGTAATGCGGGGGATAATGAGCTTAAAATATTCTAAAGAAAAGGGGTAACTGATATTGGGTTAACCTCTTTCAGATTTCTAGTTTGCAATCCACTTGTTAAGTCGGTTCATTAAAATAAATTTGTTGACATTTAATGACATTTTTTCTCCTTGAAAATAAAGGGTAAAAAAATGTCAGATATTTGAAGGCTGCACAATCGTTACAGGACTTAAAAAGTGTCCTTCGATTTTTAATTTCCTTGCAAGCATATTTGGCGGCCAAATCAAGTTAAAAGTTTGTCAGACCGCAACAGGTGCCACGCCGACTCGAGCGTCGTCGCCCATCGCCAAACTGTTACCATAATGGACAAATTAGTGGACTTTCCTGCCAAAAATCCCTGTTACCTTTACCCCATTTTTTTCTGTGGCTGCATGTGGGCGTAATCAAATGGGCGTGGATCAAAAAAAAAAATAAAGAATTTACTGCCAGACAAGCAAAACAACATCGTGAAAAGTCAACAGGCAACGAGCATGCGGCAGATTCAAAAATGAATTTCCAGGAACCTTTCACCTCTTCACAGGATATCAAACGGCTAAATTCGGAAGGTAGTGACTGCCTTTGAGGCATTTTTGGTATTTTTTCCGATTTTTTTTTTATTTTTTTTTCCTTCTGGTTTCTGTTTTTGGTCGAACGACATACACACGATAACCAAATATGGGTTTCCGCAACTTAATGTCCTTTTAAAGTTCGCAAAGGAATTTGAGGATAGAAATTGCAATCTCATTTTTTATGGTTTTTTTTTCTGATTTAAATGGGATTATTGAGTATTGCAAACTATTTACAAGAAAGCTTTATACATTTTAATAACAATTATAGTAAGTTGAGCTCTGTTCTGCGAGATACAATCGCACATCAGCATTTTTGTTTTCCACTGAAGCCTTTGCAAAACATGGGATTATTAGGACTCTCACTTGCCGACAAGTTAAATACCTAATTTAATTGGTTCTCTGAAAGTCATTGTTTACGCGCCCTAATGGGAAATTTAATCCTTGAACCCTCCCCCCTTAAAATGACTTTCGTTTTGGATAAGTGATTAATTCTGCTGTCTACTGAAATGAAAAAATATGTAAAAACACTTTAAGCCATTTATTAAATAATATTTTTCTGTGGTGTAAGAGTATCGGAAGTTTCCTGCCCGACTTTTGTCACCTTGTTTGCGTTTCGGTTGCCCTTTTATTTTTTTGTGAATTTTTGTTATGCCATTTTTTCGCTTACTTTGCTTTTGTTGCTTTTATTTACAGGTAATTTTTATGCCATTTTTCCGCTCCCATTTTTTGTCATATTATTGTACTTCCCTGTGCTTTGTTGTGTTCTTGTTTTTCCGGGAGTTTTCCCCCAATTTACAAAAAAAAAAAAACTTTGCCGCTTGTTGCGTTGACTTCGTCAGAAGTTGGCGACTTTAAGTCTAACTTTAAGATGTGCAAATTCCGCCGCTGCTCACTCACATGCTGAAAAGTTGGTCGGAAAATTGTAGTTGGCACTGTGGGGACAATGTACGTTTTCATTGCGCGATGTAGGAGTGTAGATTTTTCTGAAAAACACACACACACACACACACATGCAATGTGCAATTTTCCTTCAGCTCAAAATATAGAACAAAAAAAAGAAAGAGAGTATGGATAAAAAAAAACCCCACTGGCGAAATTTTTGCCCTACCATGCCTTGTCGAGCTATGCGTCAGACAAAAGTTATTAAAAAGTCCGACTGAAGGTTTATATAGTATGTATATAGCATATATAGGGGGTGCACAAGTTGGGGAAAAGGGCCGACAAGTATAAAAACAAAAGGAGCGCAAATCCAGGGAAACCTTGAAAGTAATCTTGCTTCCTATTTCCCACAGGATTCACTTTCATTCAACTTTCTTCTACGCCGACGAGCTTTAATTTTGCTCTAGATTTTTTCTTTGTGCGGCATTAAGTTCATTTTAAAATATATTTAAATATATTCTTTGTTTAATATTGGCTTAAAGCCCTGAACGTTAGTAGCTCCATTTTTCTGAAGTCTTGAATTATTTTTGGACCACAATAAATTCCAAACTATATATTCAACTATTTTTCTTTGTGCAGACAACTCTTTTCCATTCAGGAACTCAGACTCTGCTGCCAACTATTTTCAAACGATACTTGAATGGTGGAAAAGTTTGAAAAACTCCTAGTTTATTTGCTCTCAACTTGCACATATTTTCTTAACTACTTCAAATTGAGGCACCAATTATTTGAAAGCCCCCTTTTAAGGAACTCTGCAAGTTTTTGTTCGCAAGGACCTTTTTCGTTATTGTAGCAGAAGAAGATGTTTAATATAATTTAATTTTATAACTATACTTTTGAAATAACAAAATAACCCGTGGGAAAAATTGTTTCAAGTGCAAAAAGTCTGCTAACTTGTTGCACAAAATGAATTCTCATAAGAAAAACAATGTGAAAAAAACGTGGGCCACACACAAGGAAGCTTGTTAAACTTGCAGTGGCGAGTGAAAAATAAACTTAACCGAAAAACTTGGCAACCATAAATCACAATCACGACCATTCTAGCTGCAGTTGGCTAAAAATTGATAGAATTTTAAATTTCATCGTGAAACTTATTTGTCGTCTATTTTCGTTCACAATTGTTCGAGGCCCCCTGGTCAACGCTTTTCGATCCAAAACCAGATCCAGAACGAAAAATGGTGGCCATGATGGTTATGGGTTTGGGTGAAATATGGGATGGAAAACTGGCTGGCGTTAAGTTTTCGCTTTGAAATGGAAATTGTGCAAAATGTTGGGCGGCTGTCTGGCCAGGACATTGAATGAAAACAAAAGTGCTTGCAAAAGTTTGAACAGCAGCTGACTGCCATTTTTGCACAGCGAACGGAAGAAGAATGAGAGGCGACAGCTGAGGTCACACAAATAGCGCAGAAACTGCAAGCCTTAGCTAAAAAAAATACTAAAACTTCTTTCATTACGCACATATTTTCGCTAAAACATTTTTTAACATTAACTTAAAATTCTAAGTGGAAGCTAATAGAAAAGTTAAGTTTAAAGCTATTAGGAGTTAAAAATTGTTTTTAACTGTTAACAACACTTAAGTGTAGTGTTTGATTCAACTATTTTAAATCAATTTTAAAAATACATTTACACGTTAGCCAGTGTTGTCGCACCAAAAAGGGGAAAAAGAGAATGAAACGAAGTCAGATGTGATTGTGCACGAGGCGACAATGCATCAAGAAGGGTCCTGGTTGAAGCAAATAAAGGACGAAAAAAAACAGCCACACACTCCCACAGCTGCACCTACACAAATACCAGCTCAACAATCACACACACACACAGATACAGGCACACACACACACACTCGCACAATAAGCAGGAATCAAATAAGCTCTTGGCAGCTATTTGAGAAGCGTTTTATTTCCTTTGGCTAACAAAAGAAGTGCTGTGCACTGAATTTAGAACATCACAGGGAGTAGAACAAATAAAAAATGAAATGTAACTTTAGCCACGTAAAGTTTCAAGCTGCATAGCGCTTCGACTCAAAGCCCAACTTAAATTGCAGGCAAAACTCATATTTCATTTGAAAGTTTCGTCCTCATCTTGTATTTACCCCAAATAACATAAATTCAGCATATTGCTATTGAAATATTCCATTAGTAAATTAGTTGGCAAATTTAACTAGAATGAACCTGCTGTATTTTATAATTCATAAGACACATTACCCGTAGATCAAGAAACCTGACTTTTATGCACAACATTTTTTTGGTGACAATAGGGCCAAGCAGTGTGCGCGAAAGAGACGCCAATATGGTGTGGTAGAGGAAGAGGGAGAAGGAAGGACAACAGATGTGGGTGGCAGACAACATTTGGTATTAGCAAAGGAAATTAAAGTACAAATCCCTTTGGTGACACTAACGGCAACCGTGATGCAGACAAAACAAACGAGAGAGACGGCAATATGCAACGGCACGAAAGAGACGGCATGTGGGACGCGCGAGGGAGATGGGGCGACCGCAGACTATAGCTAACAGTTCAGCGACTGCGGTTGGCATAAATAACATAAATTAAAATACAATAAAATAGACAACGAACCGTTGTTCCCACCACAATTCAGCAAGCAGCTATTCTTCCCAGAAATCCTCGTTTCTGGCATTGATTGCCTCCGTGCGAGTTCGTTGCTCATTTGACTTGCCAGGCAAACTAGAGTGAATGACTTCTAAATTGCGAAAAATAATACAAAGTGCTGGCATTACTATGCACACACAAGCTTACAACGTGGAAAAACGTGGGAAATCCGCCAGACACTTGAAGAAAAACCTGTTGCAAAATATATCTTTCTTTGGGAAATATTTTGGAATATTTGGATAAGGATAAATCACTGAAGGATTTTGGTAAGCATGTTTCTAGCACTACTTTTTTTCCAGTGCCTACACATGTTTTTATCGTAGCATTTAGCCCGCGGATATTTTGCAATTTGCTGCACTCCATCATTCCACTTTGCCATTTTTGCATGGAGACATTAGGAAAAAAAAAAAAAAAAAAAAAAAAACAGAGCCAAAGGAAAAACAAACAAATTTGAAAAGCTCTCGGAAAAGTGAGTGTGTGCGGAATATAAGACACTGGTTTATAAATGTAACTTTTGGCGATGTTCGAGGATGCTTGGCAGCGCATTTAAGTACTTTTTATTTACCTTGAGACCGGGTGAGAGTGCCTGGCAACTTTTGGCAACTCGGCTGGGGAAGAAATAGCCCCAGTTGGGTGGTAGAGGGTATTAAAAGGGTTTCTTTAGCTGGTAGCGAGGCAAAAATGTGCTCATTTAAAAGCCATAAACAGAAAGACACAACACCTTACGTGATCTTGGCCCCGAATAAAAATAAAAACAGAAGGAGCTTTTCGGAATATTTCGAAGTGTCCTCTTTTTTAGCTTGGGAATATTTTTATTTATGCACTTTTTTTTTTTTTTTTGCAGCGCAGACAGACACGAAATAACAATGAAACTAAGAACTTAAAACTGTCTGTCAACTTGCCAGGATATCAGCAGACATTTTAAGGACTCCCAGGGAGCAGCAGCGTACCAAAGGCCAAAGATAAATGCTCGTGTTTGGAGGGACGAGGAGTGCGCAAATCGCTTTAAGGGGCTTCTTTGTCACTTATCGGGTCAAATGGACAACGAGGTCCCAATCCTGGACATCAACATGTCACTCTTGACCCCTTTCGACTGGACGGGGCGCACCATCGGCGGCAAATGAACTCTGATCTGAACAAATGAACTTTCAACTCAATCAATTAGGAAACTTCGGACGATTTAATCGAAAAATCGAAATGGCTACCAAGTACGTACTTGGGCTAACTACTATCCACATCAATGGCGTTGTAATAAGGCTTTAATAAGGACTACATTTTCTAACATTGCATTTAAGACCGCCAGATAATATATACCCAAATGTATTTCACCCGAATTTCGTATTGAATTAATAGCTGAAAGTCAAAATGATGTTAAGCCATTTTCCAAGGAAAATCTTCCACCCTGGTGGTGGCCAGAGGAAAATCAAATTTGGCATTTAACTAGGCATTACCGAGATATGCGTTCGACTAGCAGCAACTCCGGTGTTAAGGACAAACTTTCAGCGAACAATTTAAGCCAACCACGTTCACGGCCATCACATTGGGAATACCCATCGAAAAGAAGGGTTCTATGTTCCTGACTTTCAAAATTCCCAGGAGTTGGGTGGTGGCGGGGGTTAAAATGAGTTTTCAACTTTCTGGCGGCGTCATATATTCGCTGGAAACGTGACTTCCTAACCCGGGCGTTCACCTGAAGACAGTGAGCCACCGTGAACCCACCATGATATATATGAGCCTTGGAATTGCATTGGCAAAGCCACCTACTACCTACTACTGCATTCATCTTCATCTTGGCCCGTTTCCTCACATATCTTCCCCCCAAAGAAGTTGTGCTACTTCTCTGAATAAATGATGCCACAAGCCGCAAAGAGACTTCACTTCAACTTATCACCAAACACGTTTATGAATATTTTTAGAGCCAAGCTCCTAATTGGTTAGTCCGAGCACACGAAAACAATTGAACTTCGGCAGCATTAAGTTCTTGTAAGTATCAAAGGTGTTTAAAATCATGCAACAGTAGATACTTAATCCGGCATCCCTCTTGTTGCACACTTATGGGCATCTTAACAAGTGATTTGAAAACCCCTAATCACTTGTTCTACCGAGAAATTCTAAATATAGTGTGTAAAACTCAAGTGATGGATTAGAAATTCTACGCAGTTGAGTTCCCTTTCAACCGAATTTCCAAACTGAAACTTTAAGTGCGAGTGTGGAGGCAACTAATTGCTAAAGGCCAAAAACCGAAGGACTTGTGTTTGCTGCACAGCATTAATTGCAAGTGTTTTCCGCAATTGCACACTTACCAAAACCTTGGGTTATTTGCCACGGGTGAATGCGCTTTTTGACCTCATGGAGTTACAGCTTCTTAATGGGGTTCGGAGATGGGGCAATCCCAGCCACTTGACACGTGTGCTCTTTCAAAATAGAGGAAGTGAAAGTGGTTGGGCGGGTTGGGATTGGGATTGGGAGTTTGGCATCCGGGTGGATGCTGATGGCTTGGAAATAATCAGGGAACGTGCCCCAGATTTCCGGCATGCGGAGAGTGCTCCTTGTGCGTTTCGGCACACAGATATATCCCATTTTCCATCATTGATGATTAATCAGACATCAGCTGGTCGTAAGCGTTGGAAAACGCAGCCTCCCTTCAAGATTTTCCTGCCTCCCGCTGCCACTGAGATCATAATGATGATGCGGAATGGTGATGCCAGCCCTCCGCTGCCTTGGTAGTAAATCTGTTTCGGTTGCTTCATTAAAAATTAAACAGTGCGGCAATTTGAAGCTGCCAAACGATGGCAAAAGGGGGCGGGGCCATTTGCATTAACATCAAATCAAAGCCTAAAGCAAAGAGTGTTGCGTACTTTAGGGCTTTTAATAAACTCAACTCAACTCGGCAGACAACGCGACACAGACAAACGACTACCGAAAATTTTAATAAAGTCTTCTTGGGTCTCCAGTCTAAGTCTCAGTCGGTTTCCCTTTCCCTTTCCTTCTCCTTCTTGCCCTCTGCCACGCCCACTGCGGCTGTCTGGGCCGCCCTGCTCTACTTCATTTGCAGTGTTGCATAGTATAGTTTAAAGCGTCTACTCATAAAAAGTAGTCAGGATTCATATTTACAAATAAAAAAGTCGAAATCAGCGAAGCTTAAAAACAAACTTTTTTGCTACTCTCTCTTGGGATTTTAATGTACAAAGTGTAACATTAATTATAGGAATATTGATTTTATTTAAATATGTAGATGAAAAATGCAAAGTATAATTAAATGTGCAATTTAAATATTATTTAAGGCTGATAGATTATCAAAAGGATATATTAGATGTTTCCATTAATATAAAAAATCCGATTTATGATCAATCAAATAGACCAATCAATTAAAAATTCATTATAGATGAATTCATCTTAAAAATAAGAATAAATCCAGATATTAACAAACTTCTGTAGATATCCATGAATAATACTAGTGGCTCATCCATCACAACATATTCATAATACCCTGCGATTATAGTTAAGCGAAAAATGCTTACACAAAATTCATTGGAGCATTAAGTGCTCGAGCTAAAAGGAAGCGGCGAAGAAGAGGAAGATTTCCGGCGAAACGTATACACAAGGCACACACATACACACAAATAGAAAATTATATATGCACATTACAGCGCAGATTTTGCCACTTGACACAGCAGGTAAAATCGTCTTTATTCTTTGTGTCCTTTGTTTTTGGCAGCTTCTACTTATTTTTTTTTCTAGATGTATATATTTACTTGTATTTATTTTTTACTTTTTTTTTTTGTTTTTGCTACATGGAATCTTCACCTTCATCTCCATAAATAATTCAGCAAGCCGAGCAGAAAGTGACAAGACAAAATCTTAGACCTTTGGTCATAGTTTTTTCGTTCATCTTCTTCGAATTTTCCTGGCAAACATGACGTGGCCACAGGACGCGGCCAAAAAGCGTCTATCACAGTGGGCCAATTGCCTAAGGTCGAGCCGAAAAAAAAAAAAAAAATCCCCCAATGAGTTGTTAACATATTAAGGAGATTTCACTTAAGTACGCACAACAACCAACATCTTATTATGTGAAGCCCCAGCAAAAGTTAATGAGGAGTAACCCCCCGAAAAAGTAGGCAACACATTATACTACGACGTTGTTTTTGCCAGTCGAAGGCGAAGGTTGGGCCACATGAAATGTGTTTCAAATTGCCCATAAAAGTGTGTCAAAAAAAAGAAAGAAAGGGGAGACCAGAAGGCACGACATGTGTGCACATTAGAGGGTATTTTAATAAAGTTCATTAGTTGCCTTCAATGGCGACAATATTGCGAAAACTGCCGTAGAATAAATAAACAAGGATACAAACTTCCGAGTAGGTAGAATTTAGTTTTTCCCAGCAAGTTCGTTGTTTTTTTTTTAATAAACGTATGTTTTTAATATTTAATGTATGCGGTAAGAGTCAAAAATCCCAACAGAAAAGAGTACTATTTAATTATCCTGGCTTCGTTGTGCCAAATTGACTGTGTGTAAATTAGCCTCGGAAAATATGTTCAGCTTAATGGCAGCAGTTCTATTAGAAATGATTTATGAACTGAGCGGGACCCACGCACAAATCACTCGAGGATTCGCGCATCCTTACCCCTTTTTTTTTTTTGAGCGTTTTTCTGGAAAGGTGAAGGACATGAGCTGGCGAATTTCCGGCAAAAACGAAGGCATGTGTCTGTGAATTTGCGTTCATTTGTGCACAACGAGTGCGTGCTCTTTGGGGCGTGGCTGTCAAAGCGGATGGAACGCACTTACAGCTTATACCCACTATATGACATATAAAGTACACCCTAGTAAAAAAAAGAAAAGAATATACAACTACACACATGAGTTGGCAGCTGAATGGGCATATTTTCGGCATGATTTAACACTTAATTAGCAACGTTTTTGACTCGAGTGTCGCCCCATCATCATTGTCAGTGGCTTGTGGCACACGGGGCGTATGAGTAATCGCCATAAATGTTATAATCAAGCATAAACACACATAAGCGTTACTACCCAACACTGGTGCACCGGAAAACTAAGCTCAAGCTTAAGAAAACTAAAATGGAACTGCTTTGAAAGTAAATAATTTCTGTAATCTTAAATGAAACGTAAGTGCTGTCTATTAAATTAACTTTGTGTTGTTATTTTGTGCGGATTTCTCCTATTTATCTACTATTTTCGTCTATTTCCAGCTAATTATGACTCACTTTTTCTCAGTGCACGCATCCCTTTTTCCGGAGACAGCTGTGTGAATTATTAAATAAGCAACATGGCGGACAGCAGAGAAATAATGAAAAATAAAACCCAAATGTTGCATACTTCTCAGGCTGAAGGGATTTCTACCCCTCTCTCTCTCTCTCTTTATGCCTGAGTGTGAGTGAGTATTTATGTAAAAAGGTGTAGATGAGTGTGTGCGTGTGTTTTTGTGTTTGTGAACGGATTTTGTTTTCGGTTAACGCTTTTGCAAGCGGTTCCCGGAAAGTAATCGGTTCTTGATGGCCAAAAGCTGTCGGTGAGCAGAGATTTGTTCTTGAATTTATGAGAACGTACAGTACTGAACTTTTGGTAAAGAAATGAGCCAGTTACTTGGCACAAATTCACTGGCAAATCATTAAGTTGAACCATAATTTCTCTTACTAACTACAAACCCTCTTCGTTTTGGCATATCTTTTGCTTCTTGTGCAATTAAATGAACAGGAAAATTAAAAAATCTCTGCAAACGGAAATGGAAAGTTTCTAACGGAAATGCCAAGGCACACACACACACAAGCACACACACACCCATTCCAAATGCAGGCAAATGTGCAGGAAAAGCTCTCTGTGCGCCGATGCTCACTAATTAGCCAAGAATTTCCATCTGAAATTGAAATCTCATCCCCCTTCGGCAGACGCACTCTCCAAAGTAGCCGGAATATTGCTTAAATCTTTATAATAAATGCATGTTGTATAACATTATATTCTTCCTTTTATTTTTATTCACTCCAATTCCGCCCCTCGCCCCACAATCCTGTATGCAAAATAAATAATTTCATTTGACTTGCAAATGCTGGCTGGCTGCCACGCAATGCCAAGCTACTCTCAGCTGAGACCCAGGGAGCTCAGGCACTGAGCCGACCCACAATGCCAGGCATCAGCTATATGGCCATAGCTATAGCAGCTATAGCAGCTATGGATGGCTTCGGTAGCGGCAACAACAATCCGGCCAAAGGAAAACAATGCCAAGAACAGTGCAAACAGAGTGGTAGCAACAACGCATATGAATCGAGGGAACAACAGCAGCCAAAGGGGCAAAGGAAAATCCAAGGCAAAGGCACCACCTCAAATACCCTTTAGCAGGGATTTTTCCAAATTAAAAAATCAAAAAAAAATAACAAAATATAGCAGTGGTAAGCAGGAAGTTCACTCCTCGATTTTTGAAATGAATTTTCCAGCATGTGCAATGCTTTTCTTCTCCCACCATAAGATCCTCTTTTGAAGGGTATCGCTTGACAAACAAAAAACGCTGCAACACTTTTCCGCACTTTTCCCCACTTTTCCGCACTTTTCCCCCCCTCGCTCACTCGCTTCCCGTGTGCCGTCTTTTGGTCCTCAAGTGCAACACACTCGAAAGCGTTGGCACTCAGAGTGTTGCCTACTTTTAGGCCACGAGGCAGGACGGAAATGGCGGGCTTTTAAAGAACGCAAAAGCCAGCTAACTATAAAAAAGAAGTGCAAAAAAAGAAAAAAAGAAATAATTAACATAGCATAAGGCCAGCGCGAAAGCTGTGTGGCGAGAGTGCGATAGCTTTCAATGCATTTTCAATATATATTCATTAAAAATTAATTAACGCCAACCAACTCCATCCGCTACATGACCTCAAGTAATGTCATTTTAATTTGATATTTACAGCCGGCGGTAAGGGCACTTTGCTTGGGCATACAGGGCACCGAAGGGCGGAATGACTGCAATTTGTTTACATTCTATATATTTTCAATGTAATTAACACACCGAACATTACACTCTATCAACAACAACAAACAGTTGTGGCGGCGGGGAGGGCGTTAAAAAACGCACACGAAACGCACTCAAACCGCAAGCTTTTAATTAGTCGCGCGCCAAGGCAACGTTCGGCATCAAGTCAGCAAGTTTTTAATGACACAGGAAAATGGTCGCTGCATTTTGCCATCTACCCTCATTTTCACTAAACGCTGACCACGAAGATCTGGCCAAGGCTGGCGGTGCAAATCGCAGCATTCGCAGCAGGCGAATAATTTGCTCAAGTTGACATTTTTGCCGCCAAAGATAAATCGGAGAGCTGAGCGCTGAGAGCTGAGAGCTGTGTGGGTGCTAAGCGACGCAAGGATAATTAGATAGTCACGCGGAAAAGTTGGAAACTCAAATGGGATCCGGGTAAAGGCGTTTATTTATAGGAATTTTGCAGTTTAACTGTGTGACAGAAATACGACAAGTTCTTGTCGAAAAAGTTTGTTCGCAAAGTGTGCAGAAATTATTTAAATTGCATCCTAAGCCGACGTGGCAACCCTTAATATGCTCTATTCTGTCGCCATTTATTTGATTTATCCTAATGATAACAACTTTAAGTAACGCTTAAGCCATCAACCATAAAACTATCAAATGCTTTACTCTAAAACATGACAACCCTGCGAGACTGACTGAAATCCACCGAGGGACAGCTAAGCGCAAGCGACTGAAAGCCTTGTGAATTCCACCATTAGAGCGCGTGGCAACCCTAATGCATTCTGAAGTATTTGCGGTTCACTTTTGGCGATGGCGATGTCGCATTCGTCAGCGTCAACTTAACGCCATTTTCCTTCCACCGCGCCGGATTCGTCGGCATATTCGCCGTACAAACTGTGCTACTACCACACTATATGTACTATTGTTGGTCTTGGCGTTATCCTTATCCTTATGCTTATCCTTGCCACCGTGGCGGCTGTCGCCGCTGTTATCCAGGCTGTCATATTTGCGGCTCAAGTGCTGCACTTTGTTATTTTTAGAATCGTCGTCAACGCCGTCTCGGCCACGCCCCCACCAATGGTCCGCCTCCACTGCTTTTGCTGGCAACTTTCTCGCTTTTCTGTTTATTGACGACGCAGCAAAATTGATGATGCAAATATTTGTAACAAGCATTGTTGTGCCAACCCCCCTCGTGGGCCCAGCAATCAATTCAAAAGGAGAAACTTCAAGAAAAACAGCAGATCAAAGTGAAGAAATTGCACTGTGAGATACATAGATACATTTTAGCAAAATCAATTTAAGTAGGATATATTCAAAGCCTGTTGCAGTGTTGCATTTCATTCCAAAATATCTTTTATAATATATTCTATTAATTTTTGTTTCAAGTGTCGCATTTCTGGCCATCTCCAACCATTTGCAGTTATTGCACTTTGTCTGTTTGGCTTTGGATGTTGTGATTAACAAGTAAGCTCGTGGCTTTCAATGCCTTTTCCATCGCCATACTTTCCCCGCACTTTTCCCCCGCTCCGCCCCCCCCCCCCCCCTCGCTGGCAGCAGACGGAAAAACAAAAACAATAACAATAACAAGTACAAGAACAAGGGTAGCAATTTGTGGCAACAATGAGTCTGGGAAACTTGGGATCACTGTGCACAGTACAGTAAGCCCTGTCTTGTCTCTTAATTCTATTTGCCGAATGGCAAGTTGTACTCTGTTTGAACAATCAACAATGCGACACGACGACACTTTAAATAATAATAAACAATCCCAGAGATTGCCAGCTAATTGGACCAGATTTAGATTTAGATTGTTTGCCCATTTTTGCTGATAATAGCGATTGGCTTTTTCATTTACCTCAAGCCATTGGAATTTTCGGAAGCAAATGCAATATTCGAATGTGGCGAGATGGAAATGGAAAATGTTCGATAAATATTGACAAATCAAAGAGGCAGGCGAAGGAATAAATTATAAATATTATTCTACACAGCCAGCAATTACAATACATCTTTGGGTGAAATATTTTTGCTTGCGCGATTTGGCAATTATTTTGCCAAACGAAAGCAAATTCCGCAATGCTATATAATTTATCATTTTTTATTATGGCCAAATTTATGCATTAGCTGTTATTAATTGAGAATCGTTTTAACGCGAATTTGTCAATGTTAAATGTTCACTTATTTTCCAATTGTTTAGGAATATTATTCATATTAAATAGGTTTTAAAATAGAGCTACGTTTATAATGGTTTAAAATCGTGTTATTTTCAGCAGCCTTTAATTAGAGTAATTATATGTTTTTTGGTGGAAAATAATTGTGCTGATTCGATTTTCTCGTTTGATTTTGGCAATTAATCCGCAATCTTTTTTTCCCACCGAATGAAAACATTCCCGCAATGCGATTTTGTTATTCCGAATTATTGATCCAATAACAATTAATGCCGCTCACAAGACGTCACACATTTGCCGCCGCCCTCAATCCGTTTGCCTTCGCATTTTCCGATATATTTTCCCCCATTTTCATCATTTTCATTTCCATCGTCATGGCAGGCAGTTGCCCCACCAATCCAGCAATCGAGCAATCCAACAATCGACCAATCCAACCATCATTCATCATCTAGCCGCAATCGAAGCGATCTGTCTGCATTGTTTTGCCTAAAAATAAACATCTTGGCTCCCCTCGAATGTGATCTTTTAAGAGCCATAATACGAGTATAGTTATAGTATAGCCATATTATAGACATCGTACAAACTGTTTGGCATTCCGTGTTTATCTATCTTTGTTTCGGATCTAATCACGTCACATTTTAAACACCTGGCGGCGTTGTTTTGCGACCAATTTCGCAAAGATATTTGTGTTTGGTTTTTAATTTAAATTCGATTCGATGCTGCCCTGCAGTTGTGTTTATTAATTTTAAATTATTTCCCCAAGCCCTAATTTATTTTTTTTATTTATTTATTTTTTTTTTGCCAGCTTTGTCATTTTTGCATATTTGTAATACTTTGCTCTTTTACTAATCAATTGCAGATGAGAATTTGTGCCTTGCATAATATTTAATTGGATTTTTGTCACTGAAGCGCAATTTTCGCAATTTGGGGTTTTTAATTTTCGTACGTTTTTCGTGTAGCCAGGGAAAAAACATGCGAAAGTTGAGAAAAGCGAGCGATTTTCGTGCCAATTTATTGAGCGTGCGAAGATTAAAGGCAACAAGTTCTCACAAATCTCGCTGCAATTTCCTACCAACCAACCTACCCCCCCCACCCCCCCGCTGCTCCACAAACGATAATTAATGTCGATTTTAACACACATGGGCGTTTCGGGCATTTAATAGACCCCAGGCGTCATTAAAACAATTTAACTATGTGCATATAGCCTGGTCCGCAAAACGATTACAAACTGTCCAAATGGAAGAGTTCAAACGGTCAAATGGTCAAATGGTCAACGGGAAGATGATAGATTACAAACTATGCTAAATAAATACTAATTTTATAATAAAAAAAAAACCCAAAAAAAATGGAAGTAAAGCCTTATAAATGTCTTATTAAAAGTAAAAAATATGTTGAATTAAAATTCAAAAAATCACATAAAATTTTGTGATGCAATTGTAAGCTGACTTAAGCTGTTTGCTCACATAACATCTAGGTGACTTTGAGTGTATGTAAGCAAATAACCATTTTCATTTCGAACCTTTGCTAGTTATTAAATTCGAATATCAGTCGATACCAAACCAATCAAAGTTTGCTACCAAGACAAATATGTATGTATGTGGCCAACAGAAATGCACTTTGTCAACTTGGAGTCTTTTAATTAGAAAAAGTTGCCGCAGGCAACAGAAACCTTGCAACCTTGCAACCTTTCAGCCTTGCAAGTTTTCCATGCCGCATTTTCAATTTACCAAAGAGCAGATAGGGATCAACAAAATTCGAGCGTGGCAACAAAAATGTCATTAGACAAACATAAATCAGGCCAAAAGTTTGCCACATCTGCATATAAACATCTATGGTTATATTGAAGCCCATTGAGGCATCTATAAATTTTCATTGAGAGCTCGCCAAGTGCTCATCATAATCATTAATTTGCATACTTTTTTCGTTTGTGGGTCGTGCAACATGTCGTATGAGCAATGTTTTGCCAGACTCAAAACGGCGGTCAATGAACGCAGCTCATCATCATCATCACCATCATTATCGTGATGCTCAGCATGACGCCCCCGAATGTTACACACATTAAAATAAAACTCACATTTGTCATTATTTTCTTTTGCCTTGGCATTGACAATGGTCCACAGCCCGAGTTTTCCCCACATTTTCCCCCTTCTCTTCTATATTTTCCCTTTTTTTCCCCCCCGCTTTTCTTTTTCCGTCGAAAAGGATGCCCCAAAGTTCAACTGAACTATTTGGCGAACAAAGTTGGCATCGGGTAACAGTCGTAAAAAGGGAATTGAATGCCTCTCCCACCCAACAACTTGCTGCTTATTTTTATGTTTCAATTTGTTTTTACACATTTTATTTGGGTTCGGGATAGATGAAAGTGCTCAATTTGGATGCAAGGGAGAAGGTGCTTGGCTAGATTTATGCGGTAAAAAAATAAACGATTTCAATTGAAATCAAAAACTATTGGATCCAAAATGTGGTTCTATGAAATATTAGCTATGAATTGGTAATTGTAATAAAAAAAAAACCACAAAATATATCCGATTATCATAATATTAGCTCAAATTTAAATATAATTTGATTTGAACAAAAATCACTTCATGTACTTAACAAGCATAGCTGTTATTAGTAATATTATAACAAAAATACAGTGTTGTTTCATAGCCGAAAATAAATCAAATCATCAACTGTGTTGCCATTAGAAAAGCAAACGTCCAGCCAAATAAAAAAAAATAATATTGCGACAGATAAGAGGAGAAAAATAAAACCGAGAGCAAAAAGTGGAAAAGAACGAGTTCAATGCCTCGTAAATCTTTTTCGCTTTATATGCGACGACCACCCACTAAGCCAAGTGCCACGCCCCCTCTGTTAGGGCTGTTAGCCCGGCCTTAATAGTGGCTAGCTGGTAAAACAACTGCAAAAGTAAACAGCAGTCACAGCTGCCCTCCAGTTAGCGTCCTTTGATAGATGACAAAAAAAAAAAAAAAAAAAAAAAAAAACGAATCGAATCGAAACGAATTTGTGACGACATTAAGTGAGAGTAATGCTGGTCGAGTGTGACTAAGCTTTAGCCTATTTATGGTCAGATTTATGAAATGTGTCCTTGGGAATTGGGTGGAAGAAAAATCCATTTTCCCACACTGATCCTTGAATGTGTCTGCTGTTGCAAATGCAACTTGGACGAACTCGGGCTGCAAATTTAAGTGGCTTCTGCTGCTCAAGAAATAAAAATAAACAAGTGCTGTGTACATAATAAAGCTAGTGAATGAAAAGTTCAACGAAAGATATTGAATAAGTTTGGTCGGAAAATGCGACCCCCTGCATCGATATGAATATTCATGCTGAAACTTGGCCCTTAAAGTTATTTGCATAAAAAAATTGTTGCGTTATTTAAGCCACAGCAAAAGGTTATGGAATAATTAAAAATTAAATTACGGCAAGTTTCATGGTTTTTTTTCTGTTATTCAATATTATTTTAACCCCTTCTCGAACTTTAAATCAATTTGCAAACAAGCTAATAAAACACTTTCAAATTTTTCGCATCAAATTATGTGAACTACAATTTATTTCGTTGCTTCTTGCATTCGTTAAAGCGGAAAGGAAAATTTCTTAAACTAATTCAAGTAAATTGCAATGCAATATGCATCTGCATTACGACTAATTAGCAAAGTTCCGGCCTGACAAAAGGGTATGAAGAAGGGGGTGGGTGGTCAAGGCCGGACAAGCAAAATCGGAAAAGCAGAAGTTGAAGCGGAATGCGAGAAGCAGCCGAAAGCAGAGAACAGAGAACAGAAAACAGTCTTATCTGGCTAAGCAGTTTATATGCAAATTTTATGAGCTGTCAACGTGGCCAAGTGTCTCGTCGTGTGCCCATGCAAGGAGATCTCTCGCGTTGGACAACAAGGGTTAAGCCAGGAGCACGAGCACATGGTCTGCAACTGGACCATGGACGCAGCGCACAGTGCTGGGCATGCAAATAGAGCCAAGAAAATACAAAAAAAAAAAAAGTAATGGTTGGCCCCAATACTAAGATTAACATACTTTGTTCTTTTTATTTATAATTAAATTATTAATTGAAAACCCGTCTTCACAAAAGAATGAACACGGCGCGGGCACACCAAGGAACAGCTACGCTGATACCATCAGAGACAAATCCTGAAGTAATTTTCTCGAAAGCAGCAAGTTTCGCTCCCTGGCCTACATCCAACACTAACAAGACAACATTTGCAAACGTTTTAAAATCAGGTATGACGCCTCCAACCCAAAATTCCCGAACTCCACATGAAGTGTACACAAAATTAGACACACAACAAAACTATAGCCCAGCTGCGCAGCAGGAAACAAAAACTGAAGCTATGATCCAAGCCTTACAACAGAGCATGATGGAATTTATGACATTCATGAAGACCACCATCCAAGACATGATGCGTAATCAAAACCTTTTGATACAAATGCTTGTAGCCCAACAAAACAAATAAACAATGGCTACCTTACGCATAGCTACGTGGAACGCCAATGGCGTCTCACAGCGCAAACTTGAGCTAGCTCAATTCCTACATGAGAAGCATATCGACGTTATGCTTCTTTCGGAAACTCATCTCACAAGCAAATACAATTTCCAAATAAGAGACTACCATTTCTACGGTACAAATCATCCCGACGGAAAAGCACACGGTGGCACCGCCATACTCATAAGGAACCGTATGAAGCACCACTTTTACAAAGAATTTGCGGAAAATCATCTTCAGGCCACATCCATCAACATTCAGCTGGAAGACAACACTCTCCTTACACTAGCGGCCGTATACTGCCCCCCCCGTTTCACAGTATTAGAAGATCAATTCCTGGATTTCTTCCAAGCACTAGGGCCACACTTCATTGCAGCAGGCGACTACAACGCTAAACACACTCACTGGGGATCGCGACTTGTGAACCCAAAAGGAAAACAGCTTTATAAGACTATAATTAAAGCCACTAATAAACTCGACCATGTTTCCCCCGGGAGTCCTACATACTGGCCATCAGACCTCAATAAGCTGCCTGACCTGATCGACTTCGCAGTTACGAAAAATATTTCCCGCAGTTTGGTTAAAGCTGAATGTCTGCCGGATCTGTCATCTGACCACTCGCCTGTACTAATTCACCTCCGCCGGCACGCAGAAAACGTTAAACCACCATCCAGACTGACTTCCCACAAAACAAACTGGCTCAGGTATAAAAAATATATAAGTTCACATATTGAGCTAAACCCAAAACTCAATACTGAATCTGATATAGAGAGCTGCACGTGTGCATTGCAATCCATCCTTACTGCAGCAGCTCTTACTGCAACGCCCAAAATAACAAATAATACAATTAATTCAAAAAAGACCAACGTACAAATCGAGCAACTCGTCCACGTAAAACGACGCTTACGCAGAGAATGGCAATCCTCCAGATCCCCAACTGCAAAACAAAAGCTAAAAGTAGCCACACGGAAACTGGCCAACGCTCTGAAACAAGAAGAGGACGACGATCAGCGCCGATACATAGAGCAACTCACACCAACAGGCACAAAACAAAAGTCACTGTGGCGAGCCCTCTCAACTCTTCGCCCACCGACTGAAACCGTTTTGCCGATAAGGAATTCCTCAGGTGGCTGGGCCCGTAGTGATGAAGACAGAGCCACCACATTTGCCGCTCACCTACAAAATGTGTTCACGCCAAACCAGGCTACTAGCACATTCGCGCTACCGTCCTATCCCGTAAACTGCCACCAGCAACACACCCCAATTGTGTTTCGCCCTAAAGAAGTAACTAAAATAATCAAAGACAATCTCAGCCCGAAAAAATCCCCCGGCTGCGACCTTATAACACCGGAAATGATCATCCAGCTGCCACATTCTGCAGTTCGCTACATAACCAAGCTCTTTAATGCCATCACCAAACTTGGTTACTTTCCACAACGATGGAAGAGGTCGATTATCATAATGATTCCAAAGCCTGGTAAGAACCACACAGTCGCTTCATCTTACAGACCAATAAGTCTACTCTCATGTATTTCGAAACTATTTGAAAAATGCCTGCTGATCCGACTTAATCAACATCTGATATACCACAATATAATCCCAGCCCACCAATTTGGATTTCGCGAAAGCCATGGAACCATTGAACAGGTGAATCGTATTACAACGGAAATAAGAACTGCATTTGAATATCGCGAATACTGTACAGCAGTATTTTTAGACGTATCCCAAGCATTCGACAGAGTCTGGCTCGACGGCCTAATGTTTAAAATTAAAACATCCCTACCCGAAAGCACACACAAACTTCTAAAGTCTTACCTCTATAACAGAAAGTTTGCAGTGCGGTGCAACACTGCCACTTCCACTGATCATACAATTGAGGCTGGAGTCCCCCAAGGCAGCGTTCTTGGGCCAACATTATACCTCATATATACAGCCGACATCCCTACAAATAGTCGCTTAACGGTATCCACATTTGCCGACGACACAGCTATCCTTAGCCGTTCAAGGTCCCCTATCCAAGCCACAGCACAGTTGGCACTGTACCTCATCGACATTGAGAAGTGGCTCTCTGACTGGCGAATAAAAGTAAACGAGCAAAAATGCAAGCACGTGACGTTTACGCTAAACAGACAAGACTGTCCTCCGCTCTTGTTGAACAACATACCACTCCCGAAAGCAGATGAGGTAGCATACCTAGGAGTACACCTTGACAGAAGACTCACATGGCGCAGGCACATTGAAGCCAAAAAAACCCAACTTAAACTCAAAGCCAACAACTTACACTGGCTCATCAACTCTGGTTCTCCGCTCAGCCTAGACCACAAGGTCTTGCTCTACAATTCTGTATTGAAACCTATCTGGACCTATGGCTCACAGTTATGGGGCAATGCCAGCAACAGCAATATTGACATCATACAGCGAGCACAATCAAAGATCCTGAGAACCATCACTGGGGCACCGTGGTACGTTCGGAGTGAAAACATCCAAAGAGACTTAAATATCCCATCAGTTACCAACGCAATCACGGAACTTAAGGAAAAATACCATAGCAAGCTTTACACGCACCCCAACCACCTAGCGCGAGGTCTAATCCAGCTCAGCAGCCGTTCCCGACTCCGGCGAAAGGACCTACCAACCCAGCGAATAAATTATTAGGGCCGCTTAATCATAGAACAGTTGGAAAAATAATACAACTGTTCAAAAAATACTTGTTATAGTTAAGATTTTTAAACTTATTGTTAGTTCTTATACAAGAAGATTCAATAAATAAAAGAAAAGCAAAAAAAAAAAAAAAAAAAAAAATTATTAATTTATTATTTTTTAATTTTTATATTTCAGCTTCAAATCAAATTCAGTAATTAATTTAGCATTCTTTAGCGCACATTTCTTGATTAAACTCCACTGTACACTTCTACTTCAATTATTCATGCCATCTAAGCAAAGAAGCAAAGGTCAAGTGTGCGTATGTGTTTGTATGAGTGTGCGTGTGTGTGTGTGTGCTGATGTGTACGTGTGAGTATGGCCATGCAATTAAGACCCCTAAGCACGACGACAAAGCGCCAAAGACATGGGAAACATGTGCATAGAAATTGCTTTGATGAAAATATGCAAAAATCCCGACACCTTTTCGCATTTTCGTTTGTTTCGTCTGCCATCGAAGCTGCAGATGCTACCATTTACCTTCCACCAATCATTTTCGGCTCCCAACCCCACTGACTTTCACATCAATGGTGGTCGGTCGATCCATCATCCACTTACGTCCTTTTTCATGCGTGAAAATCGTTTGGTGGTAATAAAATAAAAACAACTTAAAGACGTTTAGTGCTCAATTCAGTTGAATTTTATATGATGCAGTGATTTAAAATGAAACCTTTAACAAGCAACCACCTTTGTAGTAAAATATTTGAAATCTTTAACAACGAGTAACCACATTTATCTGATATCGTGTTCTTTTGCCTGGAAACTTTGCGAAAGTTTATTAAAAATCTATTCTTCAATTTGAATAACCCTTTGTGTGTTGAGTTGCCTGCGAACTGCAAGTGGCCCCCATTTACAACGCACAAATGGGCAAATAAAAGCCCCGAATAGTTGGCTTTATTAGTTCGGACTTTCCCAACCCATTTTCCCCGAACAAATTTCCACATTTTCTTGGGTCAGAAACCACAAAAAGAACAACGCGGCGCGTGTCAATGACTCCAGTGTAAATAACAATAAAATGGGGATAGTGGGTGGTGCCTTATTTTATTTCACTTTTTCCCGCCCCTTTTCTGGTTCTTGCGGCTTCCAGTTGCTTTCAGTTGCTTTTAGCCACTGCAGTTTGTCAAAATTTCAGTGAGTTCGGGTGTTTTGCGGCTTTTGTTTGTTGTCTGCTAACCGAAACCAAAAGCGTTGACAGCTGTCGTGGTGGAAATGAAGCACCTTTTTCCACTGGGAAACTTGCTCAGTGGGTTCGCAACAAGAAATGTTTGCACTCGCAACAATGTTTGGCAATCGTTTGAGCAGCGCCGATTAGTGGTTTCACTCAATCAGTTGCAGATTGCAGTCGAGATTCAAGCTGCAAGCTGTTGGATGCTAGATGCGAGATGCGAGATGCTGCAGCATCGAACACATGGCGTATGCGTAATGTCGCCCACATCCCTCCCATGTCCTTTCATTTTGCGAATAGCCCCTATATGTCTGCACCTATTTGCATTTATCATTGGCAGGCAGTTGGGGATACAACAACACCAGTCGTTACAGTGACAACACTTCTGCATGCAAATATATCAGACGTCAGCCCCATGCTGGCAGTTAAGCACATGTGCCGTGTCGTCCTGGTTCGCCTGGATATCTCCGCCCTCGTCCTTCAGCTCCTTAGAACCTCCTCTACCCGCTTGAGGGGTTTCCTGTCCCTGTTGTAGATGACTCCTTTTCGCCAGCTGCTTAGCGGATGAACAGTGAATGGCAAGTGAATAAGGTGTACTCGCCATTTATAGAGAACTATTTAAGGCAAAAATGTACGAGTACTGAGATAAAGCTTCCAAAATTAAGAAAATAAATAAGATATAGATTTCATTTCATTCACATTTGATATTACTTTATATTAGCAACTTTAATATGTGAGCTACATTTTTAGAAGTTCGAGAGTCTGTTAATTTAATATTTCAAGCGATTTCAAACTAAATGCACTTTGCAACCTTGAATGTGAGCACTTCGTTTAGTTGAAACCACTTGTAATCCCCAAGCGTTGGACGATATATGATTGATGGAACTTTCGGCTGTTTGGTACCACTGTGCAGGGTGCACCAGTGGGCGCCATAAAGCGCACAAGTGCCAAATTGCTTAGGCAAACTACGTTAGTTATTACGGGCGACGGTTGCTATGTTTCAGGCGACTTGGTTACTTTGGGCCCCGTTCGCTTCGATTCGATCCTTTGGCTGTTGCCGTTGGCACTGCTGTTGCTATTAATGCTGTTGCCATGGCCTGTTAAAGACTCATAACTTGGCTTTAATGTTGCGCATACGTATCGAGCATATGCCATGTGTGCCGCCGCCGTCTTGACAAGAACATAAATAGCCCGGCCGAAAACTGGGGGGCGGTATACTATTATTTGGCCGAATGTTTACCCACCGACAACTGTCAGTTCTCCGACTGTCTCTCTGTCTGTCTGTCTGTCTGTTTTCTTCGGAGCAGCAGCAGCATAAGACCAACGATGGATAAACAAAAGAGCGAAAAACAAAACCCCAATTGGCCGGAGACTCAGCTCCCTGACAGGCTAAAAGCTCAGCCGGCTAAAACACAGAAGCAGCAATCACTTAACTCTTGCCCCGAACGCACACGAAAAGCCCCTTGATTTTCCACCTGCAATGCCAACACTTCAACATTGGATTCCACGCCCCCAATTTATCCCTTCTCCGGCAAAATGAAAAAAAAAAAAAAAGGAAAAAGGCACAAAAAAAGTACGAAAACCAACCAAGAACCAACAATGGGTTAAACTTGAGATGTGAAAGCAAGCAAAGTAGGGATAAAGTGGCTGCCATGTTTGGACTGTCAGCATCGTATTCAAATTCTAGTTAATCACATTTTGTGTACACCATCCTGAAAAAGAGCTGCTGTCTTAAAAATGGAAGTACGTACTAACCCCAATAAAGGTAATTTCATCTTTTTGTTTGCTTAGCTAAAACAATTTTCGCACTATCACATTGAACTTTATAAAAACTTTAAGTCAAGAAGTTGGCTTATTTATACTAAACCCCTCACATGGCTTAAACTCTTTTAAACAAAAGCCAAGCTGCAGGATTAGCTTTCAGAATTTTTGATTAATAGCATCGCACTCGAAGCAATCCCCATGGATCCGCATATAAAACCGTATCGGCGATACGATAACAATGCAACTGATCCGACTGGAATCTAGATGCGTGCGGCAACATTGTTTTCCACTTAAAATGCCATCAGGTAGGACTTCATTCCACCGCTGTCGTTCTGATATTTTCCATCATAATATTTATTTAGCCAAATGCCCCCCAAAGCCATGTTATCAATACACCTCCCCCACCTAAGCTGCCACACAGAACAATGATTGATGGTGGAAATTTGTGGGGGTTAAAACGGTGAATAAATTACCACACTGGTTGGGTAATTGGGTTGCAATGCAATTCCCATTCGATATCGAAATCCCCAAAAATGTTCAAATGGCAATTTCTATTAATTAACACGGTGTTTTGGCAAAAGGAAACACCTTTACAATGGATATACAATCTGCAATCAAAATGCGATGCATACGTGTGTTTCCCCCACTCTTTGCTGTCAAATAGCCCGCGGTATCTTTCGACCATTTTCATTCTCTTTTTTTCTTTTTTTTTTCCTTTTTTTTTTTATTTTGTTTTCAATTTTTATGTGTATTTTTATTGGATTTTATATGCGCAGCACCCCTGGCTCACGAATAAAAAAGCAACAAGGAATGAAAATTGAATATTTTATGTGAAGTGAAGCAAACAAGAGCAAACAAAAAAAAAAAAAATATGGATCAACAATTGAAACATCGCATTTTTATATGTACGCAAGACAAATGGGGAGCAATTTCTTTATTTCAGAAACAAACAGTCGCAAAAAAAATCTTTAAACAATTTCAAAGCACACACATTTATTATTACAAATATGCGCAGTCTTCATGTTTATACTTTGGTGATTTAAAATGTAAATTTTTTCGTATTGGTTATAAAAATAAATTTAAAGTTTCCTTGCTGAAATTTAAATTGTCTATTTACTTGGTTACAAACTTCGGAGGACAACAAATGTGCGGAAGCACAAACAGGAATGCCACGTATACGCCACGTTGTCTGGCATTTTCCTGTTGCCGGGGAAATGGGAAATCAAAGATTGCCGACCGCACAAGAGTGCCGCCTTTCGTCATTACGTTATTTTCGCCATTTCGCGCTCTTATGTCAGAGAAAAGCCGGTCACGCGCCAATACAAGAGCTGCAACATCCTCCAGCATGCAGTTCCTTAAACGCAGCGATTAGCAAAAGGACACGTACGAAGGATGCGTGTGCGGATGTCGGTGCGGATGCCAGTGCGGATGCGAATGTGGCAACAAGTTCGGCTAACGAGGCTAACCGCCGACAAGAGAACCCAAAATCCTCAACCAGAGTGGCCTAAAAACGTAAACCGCTCGCTATGGTCAGCAATTTTCAATGAATGGCATCGTTTAATACAATTCAAGACCACACGGCGTATGCGTAACGAGTTTGTTTTGCCGTGCGATCACACAAAAAAAACGAATTTCGACCCGAAATTGCAGACGATTTTTCATTAAATCATCTTATTGGCACACAGACATTCAAAGTGAGGGACACTCAGAGACAATGGGAATGTTGGTAATTGAATTTATACTGAAAGAAAAGCGTAGCGAAACATTGCAGGAATTTTATTCAAAATTACTCATTGTTGCACAGACATTCCTGCTTTAAACCAAAATATATAATAATATATATAAGCATCACATCAGTGGAATCTTACAACTTTTTGTAAACTACAAAATGCAATTCTAATTTAAGATATTCCAAAAAAACTCATCAAATTCAACACAACAATCTCAGAAACGAATTCTCGATAATTTCCATGTGAGATTCTATTAACTGAAGCATACAAAATTCTGTGAAGCTTTTCCTAAACTACGAATATTTGCCCAAATTTTAGCTAAAACTTTAAATAAATCTGGGAATCCCCATTTGAAGACTAAATATAAAAACGTTTCCTGAAAACCACAACACAAACACGCTCACAATCACACGACAAATAAACTCTCACCATCACGAAATTAATCAACAACTTTTCCAAGGAAATTGTTCAATGAATTTGAATAAGTCATTTCATATTTACCGCTTCGGTTTACCGCTTCAGTTTTTCATTTCAATGGAACGCACTTTTCAGTCGTTCGAGTCAAGTGAAAATTTCGTGCACATTTTTGCGTGCTTTTACACGTTAACAGTTAGGATTCAAAAAGCACAAAAACGGGATCTTAGTTTTATAGTTAGTTTTGAGTTTGTATCGTAGCTTATTTTTCAATTATTGTGTAAATACTTTGGAATATCTTTTAATATTTTCGAATATTTGTACAAGTTAATATAGTTTTAGCACAACACTTAGAAGCACAATCAAAAAAATAGTTACTTTATATTTAGATATTGTAAGTTTTTCAGTATGTTTATGTTTTTCTTATGGTATGGGATGTTTTTGTGGTGTTTTGGGCGATGTCGGTGTTTTTGAAGAACTTGGGAGTTCCAGAGAGTTTGGTATTTTGCTTTGAAATGTTTGGTCAGCTTGGGCTGTTCTGCTATTTAAATGAGTTATTTCTTCCTAGCACAACGCGCCTCGTCGACCGTTCAAATGAAACTGATGCGAAGGCGACGCATTGCCAGGAATATAAAGCGACCGGGAGCGAGAGGGCGCTATTGAGCATACGCAAGGGAGCGAGCGAGAGGCCAGCACTCGGCCGGCAACTTCGGCTGTGGTCGGCAAAAGCCGAAGTCCTATAAACACCTGTAAGCAGCCCTCGATGCCGGCGAGAGAGCGAGAGGGAGGGAGGGAGAGAGAGCGAGCGAGCGAGCGAGTGGCCGTATCGTTCTCACTCCCTCACCCTTTGCCATCAACCGCCCACACACTCCCGCTCGCCCCGTCTCTGTCTCACACCCTCTCTCGCTCCCGCTCTCTCTTTCTTTCGCGCTCGCATTCGGAAGCGGAAGGAAACTCAACAGTTGGCACATTACTGAGTGGAGAGAGGAGCGGAGAAAGTAGAGCGGAGAAATGGCGAGAACTGCGGAGAAAGTGCGAGCGGCAGCGCTACTCTTTGTTGTTGTCGTTGTTTGTTGCCATCAAATTTATGGCAATCATTTGTGCGGTGTTTTAAGTTGGTTATCGGGAGGGTGATGGCGGGGAGGGGGTGGAAGGAAGTGAGGGATTAGAATAATCCAAACGATTATCGTAATGACATTGTTACCTATTAGCAATCAGATTGTTTGCAATATCTAAAATAATTTAAATAAACTATTTTATGGCATTCATTTACTAGCTTGTTATCGGTTTAATTGGCAATATTGTTATCGATGGAGAAAATAAAATTATCAATATCATTCCGAACAACAGAAAGAAAGCTGCTTATATTTTTTTTAAAAAAACTAAATCGAAGAAATCTTCAAGGAAGTCATTGGTCTCATGTTCGGTGTCGACTTCGTCGAGTAACTTCTTTAATCTTCGTAACAGATCCTTGTCCTTTTCGAGGGTATCCAACAGTCGTTCAGCATCGCTTTTTAATAAGCCCAATTTACGTAGTAAACGTATCACACGCCTTTCAAATGGTGTGAAGGACTGACGTTTGAATTGGTTATATCTCTTTGGCTGCTTCAAGGATATCTTGTGTTGTACAAATTCCACAGAATCCCATTTATGTTCAATATTCGTTGGCTGCCCAACATGCTCCTTAGATATCCCGTAAAATTCCTTATCACGACTTTCAAGGGTTGATCCAAAAGCGGCCAAAAAGACCAAGAGCCCAAAGATATGCAAGTATTGCATTTTTAAACACTGTGCAAGTGCACGTTGTCCAACTTCTACTTATATACACTTTCAGTAGTGCACTTATCAGCAAAAACGAATTAACTCAAACTCAATTAGAGATAGCTTCACACTGATTTATGTCAATGCCGTGACTTTAGTTTAAAAATTTGCCCAAGAAAAGCCAAGAACATGACCTAACTTACTCAACACAGCGAGTTCCCCATTTCCTGCTCATATATTATTTATATGGAAAAAACTATAGAAATGATAAATCGAAGTAGCATTGCGTTTTGCGTAACTCAAATAAAGCAGTCACAAAACTAGAACGAGAATTACAACCGACTTTTATATTTTCCATACATTTTATACTCTCGAGATGGATTGTGACAATCCGAGTTCGGAGGAGACGCGCGAACGCGTTGACAACGCAATCCTGACCGCCATGGAGGATCTGGATCGGGACTATCTGCGCAAGTTGCAGATCGAGATGCACAGGTGTGCGACCGCCTGTTGTGCGGATGCGGATGCGAATGCGGAGGCGGTGGAGCGATGCGTGGACCGCTGCCAGATCCGTTTGACCCGAGCCCGCTGCTTCGTGCAGCAGGGTGTATCCGACTTTGAGAATCGCCTGGAGAAGTGCATCCAGCAGTGCCGCCTCAATGGATCCGATTATGGCTTGGAACATTGCACCAGCAACTGCGTGGATAGCCATGTGGGATTGTTGCCCGAAATGTTCAGGGCTATGCGAGATACCCTGGAAAAGGGTGTTTAACAGAGGACACTTATGTTTTGATTTATTTAAAATTAAATCGTTCGATTAAAACAAAAATGTTTTATGTTTATTTAATTTATTATTCAAAAGTTCATTTTAAAATGTAATGGACTGCGAACCAGCGATTGCCTTAAACGCCATCAAACACCACTTAGTTGCTAACTAGCGACTTAATTAATGCCAAACGGTAATTAGTAGTCTAACACCAGTTGCCAATCGGCCGAGAAAATGTTTATTGATTTGTTTACTACTTTAATCGATTATGCTGCAATTTTTGGTGACCCAAAAACATGCTTTTTATAAAGCAATTACGAGACCCCTTGCCATCGAAGGGGGACCACCTCGTTTAGCCCACAAGCAATACAGTCCACAAATTATTCATACGAACATGTTTCGTATGGTCTGTGATTTATTCAGCAACATAAAGAAAAATGTGCCGCATGTAAATGCTACCAATTGATACGACAATAGCAATAATCTCCTCGTCACGGGCAATGTGGCATACTTTCAGGCGAGGCACATCAAAGTTTGGGCACAAAAACGGCGCACAAATGCAGCAGTGGAAGGACCCCCAGAAAACGGCAGACACAAGGAAGTCTTCAAATTGGATTGAAAAAGGCATCTACGACCTGTCCGACAATGAGTGCGCTGCAAGCACCGCCAATTGGAATACTTTCGAGGAAATTGGTCAGCGTTGCATCTGCCTATACAATCGATAAGCAATTGTGAAAACTGTAAAATTATCGTAATAATCGATTTTCATAAATAGTAAACTGTTTATTAAATTGACGGGACCATCTAGTCACTTAAATGAGGGACTTATTAGTTAGCCATATTTCATCTATATTTCATATCTATCGACAAGCAAATATCAAACGCATCGATACTACCGATAGCAGCTTTGTGATGCAATTCTATGTGGAGTTGCCCCGCATGTTCATCAGTCCAAGCGGTATCGACCCATCGACGATTGCCGATGACCAAATATACCCACTGCCTCCCCCTGAACTGAGCTGAACTGAACTGAGCTGAGCTGAGCTGAACTCTCCTGTCCATCAAGGGGCAATCAGACTCGAGTGTACGGAGGTGTGTTTGACAGATATAGGTGTGCAGACAAAAGCAATCGGCATGTCAGTTGAGCAGTTTAAAGAGCACAGGAGGCAGTCATCGTCGGGCGGTTGGCGTTTTGGGTTGAAATTATGGGCTGCTAAACAATGGCAGCGGGCGTCTAGCGCAATGTTTTCGCATTATTCAAATGAAATGCTCTTTATTGTCTGCCAGTCGTATCGTACCAGCAATTGCACCACCAACAACAAAAAACAATAACAGCAACAGCAATCAAACAAATCAGAAAGAAAACGCAGGCGGGTTTCCCCGGCTCAATGGAAACAAAAAAAAAAAAACAAATGTCTATGGAGGATAATACAAAAAAACAAGAAATATTATTACCTGCATTCAACGAGAACAATGAATCATTTCTCACAAAAAAAAATGCGTTTAGAAGGAGCAACATTGAATCCCAAATCGGATTGGCTTTTTATATCTATTTCTTGAGTAGTAACTTCAGAAAATTCAGAAATATTAAAGAGTTTTTAGGAAACTACTTGGACTTCTTAGACTATTTTTGTAACTTTTCAGCACATTTGAACATGACCAATCGATTAATATTGATTTTTTGATATTTTTTATAGGGTTTTCCGAGTGCACACATCGCCACTCAATCGGACATTGATTAGAACAAAGGAGCCGCCGAGGAATTGCAGGAATTGCAAGTTGCAAACTTCGTCCTGCTTTGTGTCGAAATGAAATGGCTGAATGCGTGGGCTCATATGTGCATATAGATACATATAAATATATATATACAAGTATATATATGTCTATATATATCTGATGTAAAGACAGCCTACAAATGCACTTTCGCACATCTAAATTCCTAGAATGAGAACTTGCTGCATGAAGTTAAATTGCTTTTCTTCGAACGAAGTACTCCAAAATTCTGATAACAATATACACATAATATTTAAGTTTAAATTTTAATATGTGTAGCCAATCAACTTTGGACATCTTTAGGTAATTTGATGAATTTTCATGTAATGTATGCAAAAGCTCTTAATATTTTAAAGATCTTCAAACTTTTAATGGTGCTGCTCATGGCAAAAAAGGCCCAATCGAGATTCATCGTTGTTTTTTTTTCGCCGACAATTTCGCGAAAATTGGTTCACCTTTTGTGGGTCCCCGCATGACATTCAGAATATTTCAGAGACAGCGTCAAAAACGCGATATGAACCATGACGAGCGAAAAGGAGAGCGAAGCGCCACAGAACTTGACTGCAACGCCATCCAAATGGTTGGCAGTCAATGGGGCATCGCCTAGGCCTATTTGGAATGCACAGTGGCGGTCACACAAGTAGGTTCTTCTTAGTCAAAAGTAAATGCTACAAATATTGAAAATAAGTATCCAATAGCATGTAAAATAGCACTTAAATTAATATTTACAATTTTATAGAACTGATGGCTTGCCGCCATCTGTTTGACAAATACTGACTAAGAGGCCATGGGGACGCATCTCAAAGTGGCAAGTCAAGCGGAGAAGGTGCAGAGGAGCCAAGGACGCTGCGGCCTGTGTGATATGTTAATTTGGTCTAAACTACACACTACACACCAACGGAAAATGGCAAACTGCGGATGGGAAAACGCAAAACGAAAAGGAAAGCGAGTGCGAGTGCGAAACGCGTCCTTCGCCTGCAAATCCCAAAGGCGAAATGTGTCATACATTCGCCAGTTGGCTACGGATTTTAAAGAAACACGCCAAACAAGCAGTATTTTCTTATTTTTCCAACGCTTCTGGCAGCTTTCGGTTGCACGGACATGGGGCAGTTTTGATTTATGCCACGAGATGCGACAGTTTCGTGGAGTATATGATAATAAATCAGTTTGGCACATATTTTAAGGTTTAATGCTGTAACAGAAAAGAAGAAAAATCACTAATGTCAAAGTGCGTTTGGTTCATTGATGTATAAATAATAAAACCATACGCAAAATATTGATATGTTATTTAAAGTTTAAGTACCAATAAATACCTTTTGCAAGCTACTTATAATTTTATTTTAAATACCTTATAAAACAGGGTATCAAGTGATTTAGTCTATAATAGATTTGGCCAAAGGATTCTTTGCGGATGCCGTAATGAAAGCTGGTCCATTGTGGCGCCCACCAGGACGCAATCCCGCCCACTTTCCCAAAACGCCGCTCAATTGACACGTTTTCCCAGAGACACGATTCTCCCTGAATACATATATATATATATGTATCCATTCTGCCCTGAAAATCCCACACCTCACTGTCAAATTTAATGCGGTTCGCTGTTTATTAGATTTGCACAAATGGCATTTTCGGCAGTAGGTTGCGCCACCGAAAATGGAATGGGTGTTGTGATATCCTTGCGGATGCGAGCGCTGTTGTAAAGGTCCTTTCTAGGCGTTAAGTGCTTGTTGGTGGTGCTTTGCCAACCTAACAGCAGCAACAGCAACAACAACAACTCTATCGGCTGCCAAAAAACCGACAGCGAAATTATTGAAAATTCATTTAAATGTCAGCTCCAAAGCTCTGGAAAAAAAGTTGGCACAACATGTCGTATGCGCAATATTAAATATTAAAACGCTTACATTATTAACAAACAAACAACGAAGACAGGCGGAAGGAGCAGAGACTTGCACAGCAGATGAAATTAAATTTCATCTTTGCAGCCCAGCCAAATCAGCATATTCATGAATGGTGTTTCGAATGCCGGAGAGCATTCACTCAATTCGATTGTAAATTAGAAGGCCAACATGTCCGAAAAAGACAACAACGTCGCTCGATTGGACAAAGTGAAAATTAAATCAACGTCGCCATCATTCCGTTGGCATTTTCCACGGCATCCGTTCAAACAGATTGCATCCTAAAACTGCAGCCAGAACTAAAATCCGGAAAAATGTCAACTGAATTTGGATTGCCCCATTTCACGGCCCGAATTTTTGGCCGTATTTTAAAATCCACTTTCAATGTAGAGAAACTAGCGTTGGAAGTGTGAACAACTAATATAGTACCTTTCCTTTTAGGTAAATATATAAATAAGCATAAAACATAATGTATCGTTTGTATTGTAACAAAACTGCAAGAGATGGTCGTAGTCAATAGTTAATATAATAAATAAATAAATAGAAATAAATAAGTGTGGGTACTAGAATCGATTGTAAACTTTTTTAACTATGTTAGCATACAATAGATAGCTTGGAACCCCCTATGGATGCCCCATCTTCACTACGCCCCTGCTGGCGGATGCATCTATGCTCCCGATGACAGCGGAAATCCTGTGCGATTCCTTTTGATCCGATCCGTTCCATTTCCCTGGCCATTCGCAGTGCGAATTCGAATACGAGACCCTCTGAATCCGCTAACAAACTGTCGTAAAAATCTGCGTATGCATTCGCTCCGCACATCCACATCCACATCCACATCCATATCCACATCCACTTGGCAGAAGAAGTCCGCGTTTAAAAAAATTCATTTCAGTGTCATGTTTAAGGCTCGTAAAATCAACTCTCATCGTTGGGTTTTTCGTTTCGTTTCGCTGCGATTCGAGTCGATTCGACGACTCCCTTTCGATTCGATTCATTGCGGGACAACATTGCATAATATCAATATCAATTTCACATTTTCCCCACCACCACCCAACAACCAAGCAACCCAGCAACCAACCAAGCCCTTCAGTTCATTGTTGTTCTTTTGTATGGATATTGCCCGAAATGCTCCTTCATTCCCGTTCATAAGAGCACAATCTACTTATTCATCGGCACCCGTTCCCATTCAATCACTCAATCACTCCACTCATTCCCTGATTTCCTTCATTTTGCGCACAATGACGTTTGTTTGCAGGGGCAGAAAACGGGAGGCGTCAACAGGGCGTATGCGTAACGCGCATAGAAAGCCATCATACATACATAATATGTACATATATATTTGTACCAACAAACAAATCCAAAAATGTGTGCATTGAAAGGGGTTTAAAAGTCCAGGGCGTACGTGTAATTATTGATTGAGAATTTTGATTGAAATGTTATGAAGATTGGCACAACTGCAGCTTATCGTTTATGGGCATGTTGATCTTGAGCTGCAATATTCACAATCATTTTGATTATTTATGCAAAATATGAGCTCGCATTCAGCGAAGAACTTTAATGCTGTTAAAAGTGCTTTTTTCAAGCTCTCCTATTGGAATCTCGAATTGGTTGCTCCTGTTAAATTTGCTTGCGGCACAGAACGTGCTTTCTCCCCGCTTTCCACTTTCCTTTCATCCCCCGGTTAACTGCTGTTGGAAATATGATTGCAATGGTTTACAGACAAAACTTCGTGCCAGTTGGGAAGGTTGTCAAAACGAATACATGTCCGACCGATGCGTGCGATTACCGCGGCTTGCGAATGGTGAAAGGTGAAAGGGGAGTGTAGAGTGGAGAAAGGCGAAAGAAGAGCGAAGAAGGGGGAGCAAGGCGAGCAAGGACAAATAGGATGGTTTGTCTGTGCCAGTCGAAAGATTTCAGAACTCGAAAAAATCCTTTTTCCAAGCAAAATTCATTTTCTCAGAGAAAAAATATGTTTTTGGTTGTTATTTCGATACTTGAATTAGCAGGGAAAGTAAAGTAAATATAATTAAAATATAATATTTGTATCACCACTGTGTATGCTGCGAAATTCAATTACAATAACGTAATTAAGTAAGCATTACTACAAATTATTTTTTAAGCGCGCCACTGGATAATTTATTCATACAAGCCACAGCTGCATATCAACTGCCTTTTTTTTACATTCTGTTATCCATTTAATAGTGCAATTGATTTTAGTTTCAATTTAATAATCACAAAATCCCAACCGATTTGTGTAATGCTTTATTAATCACCCGCAAAACGAGAACTAAATTTTCATTTTTTTTTTTAAATTTGTTAACTTTGTTTGGAGCATACGCATTGGATTTTAAAGTCGTTAAATCCAGCAATAAAGTTAGCAAGTAAAAACGTATATCACAAACGCATTACGCTGCATTAATCTTGTCGGAATGGTAAATACCTGATGTAATGTGAATGTTTGTGGTTTTATTGTACGTGCGCAGATATTTTCGCTGGTCGCCTTTTGTTTTCAGGCTGCTTAACGACAGGTTCGTAAAAATTTTGGCTGTACTCACGTATCACTGCAACGAGAAAAGAGAAAAGAAACTGGTTAAATATGGGGCTAATAAAACGGGAAAATCGATATTAAAGTAGATGGGTTATTACTTCGCATGCCTAGTGTTGAACTAAATGCGTCTAACCATTAAAAAGCTGAAAGAAATGCTATACTCTTGCAATGAAAACCAAACTAAAATCACACAAATTGCTCCTTTTTTTCCAATCATTTTTTTTTTGTACCAAAGTTTCCATTTTCATCTCGAATTTTGTATATGATTTTTTTTTTTTTGGTCACAACTCAGTTTATCCGATACCGAGTTCATTTCGGTTTGAGCATAAATATTTGTGGCTTTACACTTGACCAAGGACTGCACTTGAAAAACGCATAGCTGAGTTTACCCACCCATCCATTTGATTTTTAAGTGCCCTGGTCACATTACACACGACATGGCACTCATAGTTTTATTTTCCTGTCCTCTGCCATCGGAAAATTTGACCGAAAAAAAGAATGTTATTTGGCAAATGTGCCGAGTTGCTTTATATGGGTGCACTTTCGGTGCTTTATCCCCAAAAATGGGGATCGTCTGGGCTGGAATACTCGTCATATATACCTAGAGTCCTGTGTGAGCGTGTGTAATAAGCATAACAGCTTGGCAACCCTGCTTCTACTCTGGCTAAAACGACGCCACGGGCATCGCATATTTCTGCAAGCCACTAAAATGCGCGATTCGAGGGACGCCAACTACGCCAGTCCTCCCTTCCCCCCACAGCCCCCAAAAAAGGCTCTGCAATAAAAGCAAACTCACAGATACTCCCACACACACAGATACTGTCGAGCGACACGCAAGTGTGGGTGAGGTAAAATGCATGGGGATAAGACTGCTCCCCCCAAACTATCATAACTCCGCATTCTGCCCATACCCTCACCCAAAAATGGGGCCTATAATAGTATCATATGCCTTTACAAATATAAAATAAACATGTCGAGCAAAATAATTAATTAATCTAAACTAGCTAAATTATCAACAAATTGCAAATGAAAGTGCATTTACATTTTGCAATTGAATTAGCTGTGCTGCACGCGACGTCTGCTTAATAAATATATGCACTTCATAATTTTGTTACAAATATTTGGAACAATTTCGCTTTGTACGCGTTTTTCTAACAAATTTTGTTGGCCTGCTTTTTTTTTGGCCCAGAAGATTGCGGCAAGTGTATGTGAAGACAGCGATGCCTGACTGCTGAATTTGAACTTGAATGTTTTAAACAATTTGCAAGCACACATTTTGCTGGCAACATGCAGAGAGCAGAAATTTCCTTGCTCCTTGTTGGTCGCCAGCTTTTGTGGCATATTTGCGTCCGAATTTTTTCTTTTTTCTTTTTTTTTGCACCCCTGTTTTGTGGCGCATAGAAAGGATTTTCAGGACCTGCAGCAACAGGAGCAAAAACAGAAAATCCCAACAGATGCTGCAAATTTCCCCAGCATTAAAGTCAGTCGGGCTGTAACTTTTTGACAGGCGGGAAAACAGCAGGAAAGTGGGCAAAGGGGCAAAGGGGGCGGGGCGCGTTGCACACATCACTTGCAACTGGAAAAGTTGTCCAATGTTTTATGAGTTTTGTGGCATGCCAGGAGGGGATTGGGGCAGTTGGGGGGTCTCCAATGACGTTAGATGAGTGCCGAGGCACTCCTTTGTGCACTTACTCAAAATGTTTATTCATATTTTATTCCGTTATCTTGGCCCAGGTCAAAGGTCGACCCCCCACCCTTGCTGCGTACTTATCGCACAAAGCAAATTTATATGCTGCAAGAATGGCAAAAACTTTCGCCATTTCATTTGCATTCGTAAACAAATGATTAATTGCCGCAAATTGTAATTGTAATGGTTAATAAACTTGAGCAGTGGGTAAAAATATATATATATATATATATTTGGGATATATATATATCACATTATAAATCACATTGAAATCGATTTAATTCATTTGGCACAATCTTCATTAGCGATAGCAACCTGTCTTATTTTCTGCACAATTAACTAACTTGAAATGTAACCAAACATTGTAAATATTTTCAGACCCTCAAGGCCAGCGAAAGTGGGCGACAGTGGGTGGAATGGGGGGGCTGATCCAGGTAATGGTTGACACCTCCGTCAAAAGGATAAAAAGCCAACGTACTTAATTAATTTTAATTAAGCGCCCACAGCATGACAAAAACGTGAGACCAAAAAAGGCGAGACCAAAACGACGGCGGCGTCAGAAACAACGGGGATCCCCTTGACGAAAGCGAGGGGGGGTGGGGGTCGGAAAATTCGGGGGGAAAATGTGAAAAGCGGGGTGTAGCCGAAATTGGAACTGCAAGCAAATACCTAGAGATGAACATTTGGGCTGGCGAATTAAATAATCTCACATTGAAGTGAAGTATTCTACGCGTGGAAATTCAAATTGAAGAAGGCGTGTGCCACGAAAAACTCTTGGAAAATCCACAATTCTAGTGTGCAAAAGTATGCAGCAGAATGGAAAACATTGCTGCATACTTTTGGGCGCATTTCAAGTGCATTTAAAACTGCACGCGCAATAATTCGATATTTAATTGGTAATATTCCAAAGAAATAAATATCTTAATAACATTTAAAAAAAAACAGCTTTTCAGATGCTGAATAATTTAATGCAACATTCTTTGGTAATGAATGCGAAAAAGCCTTATAAATTTCTAAACACGCAGACTGAGCGCGGCAGCCAACATTCATTATTTCGACTTTCTGGCCAAGCAAAGCGAACCGCAGAACTTGAAACATTTCAATTCGCCAGCAGCGGCCCCGTTTTGTAGGCTATGAAATAATAAAAGCCCATTTTTTTTGGCCCGTTTAGCCGAAGTGTCTTGTCTGCTGTGGGTAGTTGGGTTAAAGGTCAGAGTGCAGGGCCTACAGGTTATGACATTAAGCCGTAAAATACCCAATTGAGTGAACTAATGTGTATTTAAGGATTTGCTCAGCCAGTTGACAAAAATATATATTGAATATATATTGAATATATATTGAATATCTATTGAATATATATTGAAAATTGAATATATATATAGTGAATAGAAAGCAAACAAAAAGGGATAATAGGTAGAATTGATACTTTAATTAGGCTGAACAACTTCACATGTTCACAATGTTTGCATTACAAGAATGTGCAAAAATTTTGTACCTCTGCTAATAAAGAGTTAATTTATGCCAATTATAATGCGTCATGTATTGTATTTTACTATTTAATATCCCAACTATTTTGCCTTTTCAATGAGCCTTCGCTAATGATGACCTAACATGTTACCATGTTACTCTATCTCCTTGCATTTTGGAAACACCATTAGTTTGCAAACAACACAATGCGTGATTTCACTATGCTGCAAATCCAATTACGGTGCAGATTCTATGCATTTCCCATTTCCCATGCGAGTAGCACATATTTCCAGGAAAGAAGCCCCCCAAAAAAAAGCTGGCAACAACTATTCGAATTATGAGTGCGAACCCCCCATCATTGCGCAGTACTCACTAATCCAGCATTTCGATATCCTCGTCGCTGTCCTCCTCGCCATCGTCCTCCAATCGCTGCTCCTCATCGTCATAGAAGCGGGCTTCATCGGCGGCATTGGTGCTACCAAAACGCTCCCTGCTCCTTTCCCTTTCCCGCTCCCGCTCCCTTCCGCGATTTTGGATGCCATTGGTGGCATTGCGAGCACGCGAGGCGGCCGGGGAATCGGAGGCACCGCGTCGATTCCTGCGACTCCGGGTGGACAGACCCACGCCCTGCTCCAGTTCCTCCTCCTCCTCGTCGCTCTCGATCTCGATCTCGTCGAGATCCCGCTGACTGATGCTGCGCTCCGGCATTTTAACGATTTATTTTATTATTATTTTTTTTTTCGCTTTCAATTCCAATACAAATCACTTGCAAAAAAAAAAAGTTCGGTTTATTCGATTTTTGTCACACACACGAAATTTAGTGTAGATTTGTTTGGACTTTTGTTTGGCCACCCAAGTTAGACTTGCACCGAACGCACTCGAAACTGCAATTGGCGATGAAAGCGGGCTGCTTTCTCAGCGATTGGCAATTGGCACAGAAGTCCGAAGACTCGATGGGGCTTCACATCGCGAGACCTTAGCCAGAGGTGCTGGCCACGTCTCCAAATGGCTAATTCAATTAGGGTCTGTGCGGAATCGAAGCGCCGCAAAGTAACGACCATTCCAATGCCCTCTAATAATTTTTTTTTTTTTTTTTATTATTAAGTGAACAATCCGTTCATCATATTACTGTATCTTAACATCACAGGGTGGAGAAATATTCTTAAGAATTATCAAAATAAATGAAGTAGAGCCCTCTAATAATTGGAAATCTTTTAAATAAGTGCGTAAAAGTATGCAACAATAAAGTAATTCATCGTATTTCCCATTGAAAAGAAACTGTTGCATGCTTTAAAATGCCGCAAAAGTACCATTGGCAATTAAATATCATTGTTGCATACATTTAGACACCTTTGAAAGTTATTTTCATATCAATTTTCACCTTGTTACAAACTGAACGTAAAACCGGTCAGCTTTCTCAAATGGAAGCTAACACGGTAGCACTGCGATGGTCACTCCAAGAACATTTTCCACATTGTCCATTCGATTTGTTCTATCCACATTTGTGCCTTCGCAGAGCAGCAAATAATGCTGAAATGGGTCAGCGATTTTCGGGGGCGACATTGTGACGATAGGAAGGAAGCCCTTCGCACGTGCTGCTCACCTTTGATAAATCAAATTGAGGGGGGTGGGAGGTGGGGCATTGGTCATAGGTGATTTTGCCACGTCGACAGGAAACGCCTTACTCAATTGAGGTAATCAATTGCTCGTATTACCCAAATTGTGATTAAAACTATTTCCTGTGATTTGGCCATTTTGCCATTCGATGCTGTGATTGCTTACTTTTGGCTTTTCAACGTTGTTATTTTATCGTCTTTCAAAGCTAGCTTGTTTCTATCTAATCGCATCCTATCAAATTATAAGTTAACAATTATTGGCTTAGCTGCTTGGCTGCGTTTCCGCAAAATGCCCCCCAACCCGCCCGTTTTTGTGCCATCTTTCCCATTTGTTTTTCACTCAGCTCATAAAACCATAAAAAATAAAATTTAAATGAGCTAAGCCCGCAACGAGCGCGATTTAATGAGCCATTTCAATGCCGCGGAGCCTCTGGAATTGTTTCCCAACCCAAAACTGGCGCGGAGTATCAACATTTTTTATGCATTTATCCGAACATTTGTTTTTAATAATGTTATAAAATAATCAAAGCGAAAAATACGGAAAGGTTTTTTTTTTTGCATATGCGAGGCAAAACATTTCGTTTTAAAACTCAGCCGTAAACATTTTTTACACAAATTATTATAATTAATTTACGTGGAACGAATCTCCATTGTTTGAAATCCATCAGCGAAGCGACGATAAGATATAAGTTTTAAAAGCTATCGAAATAATAAGTTCCACAATATCATATTAATATTTTACTATAAATTTGCCAGCAAGACGAATTGCCAGGCGAATAATTAAGTCTCTGATTAGTTAAAAAAAAGTGCATTATTAAAAGGCCTTAAATTCTGTTTCTCGACTTGCAATAATAAGTCTTCTACTTCCACAAAAGTTACAATAGCAAAAAAAAAAAAAAAAAAAACAGGGGTCAAACTATCAATTATTTAAGTGCACCTTAATTGAAGTCGTTGCACTAACAATAATTTGAAATTCGAGTAAGCAAAAAAAAAAAAAAATAAATAAAAAAAAATAAAAAAAAACCAGAAACGTGTGTATGCTGATGAATTGCTTTTTGCGGAGCATGTGGACGACGGTCATTGCCAAGGGCGCAATACTTTTGCCGGCAACTGTGACGAAAACAGAGGCAATTAAAAAAAAAAAATAAGAAATATTTATGTACATCCGTATGTATGCCAACGAAAAGGTGTCAACTCAGACAACCTTCAGACAACAATAAAAATCGGCGACCAAAGAAACCAGAAACAATTGCCCAAAAAAGCAAGCGGAAGAAACGAGAAAATCAAAATCAATCTCAATGGCAACGAATTTGTGATGCTCTTTAAAATAAGTAGTAGAAACATAATGTTCTTTATCGTATATTATTACCTTATAAATATCTAAAATATGAACTATATTTATCTGTCAGTTAGCAAAAGAATCTGTCAGTTAGCTTCGCAGAAAAAAAAAGCTCCCAAAAACCTATTGCTAAATGCTATAAACCCTTAAAAAACCCCAAGTTTCTTAGTTTACCCAACCTTTTCGCACTAAAACTTTGCTGTACACTGATTCTTATCAGTTGAATGACCGCCTGCGAGTTTGGTTATAAAGTTTTTTTATGTTGGGCCAAAAGGCAACGACCAAGTCGACGAGCTTTTTTCGAGGCGGCAAATTCCTAATGCAGAATAAATAACGCATAAATACAAATCCACGATATCAGCCAAATGCGGTAGCACGATAAAATAAAACAATAATCATAGCCCAGGCGGTCGTGTGTTAACCGCCAGTAGAAATGCGAAACAATTACGCCAAATGTGGACAAACACAAAACGAGCAAGCAAAACGCTCATAAAACGTAGCAGCGAAAAAAAAAAACAACAGAACTAGAACACTGTAGAATAACAGATACCCCTTGTTCTGTTCATATAAATAAAAATTAACTATTTCAATCAATACCTTGACTAAAATTGAAACATCCTAGAATTCCAAAACTTGAATGCAAATCGATTGGGATTTAAGAAACAAACTCAACGAGGTATGACATTCCATATTTGGGTAATTATTTCGAATGTTTTGATCAAAATACCAAATATTTTTTTCACAAAAAATCTGGGAAAATATTCTTGGCAAAAAAATGAAATTTCAAATTGGCTTTTTTGGCTAGAACTTGACTAAAAATGGTCACAGAGCAAAAAGGAGTACCATTTTGTACTCCTTACAACCAATACTAACAACCCCTTTCACTTTTAAGCTGATTTTGTGAAATTAATTTTTGGCCAAATTTTCGCTTTTTTTGTAAGCATCATCAACATCATCAAAATTTGCAAAAAAATTAAACATCCTAGAATTCCCAAACTTGAATGCAGATCGATTGGGATTTAAGAAACAAACTCAACGAGGTATGACATTCCATATTTGGGTAATTATTTCGAATGTTTTGATCAAAATACCAAATATTTTTTTCACAAAAAATCTGGGAAAATATTTTTGGCAAAAAACTGAAATTTCAAATTGGCTTTTTTGGCTAGAACTTGACTAAAAATGGTCACAGAGCAAAAAGGAGTACCATTTTGTACTCCTTACAACCAATACTAACAACCCCTATTACTTTTTGAGGGACTCCGTTAAAATAATTTTTCGGCAAATTTTCGCATTTTTTTAAGGGGTAACGGTAACATTATCAAATTTTGTCAAAAATGGCAAAAATTTATAATTCCAACTTTTGAATACATTTTGATTGGAAATTTAAATATAAACCCAGCGATATATGGCATTCCATATTCACGCAATTATTTTAAAAGTTGTCGCAGAAAAACGAATTATTTTATGACAAAAAATAGAAAAAACGGATTTTGGCAAAAACTGAAATATTTTTGATTGGCATTTTAATCATAACTCGGCTAAAAATGATCATAAAGCTGAAAGAATAACTGTTTTGATCAGCTAATTACATATGCCAACCATCCCTATCACTTTTTGATGTATTTGGAAAAATTAATTTTTGACCAAATTTTCGCAATTTTTGTCATCAAAATTTGTAAAAAATTTTTAAAAAATTTGAAAAAATTTGAATTCCAATTTTTGAACACAGTTTAATTGGAAATTTAATTTCGAGCTCAACGAGGTATGACATTCCATATTTGAAGCAATTAAACCGATGGAATTGTAAAAAAAACAGATATAAGAATGATTGTTTAAAACATGAGTATTGTTTAACTGTCAATATAAATATAAAACTATCTGGTAGTTAAAAAAAATGTTTATTTCCCATCCGGGTTGTGGGAAATTAGCGACGCACCTTAAAACAAATAACAATACGCCTACAAACAAAGTCGTTTATAATAGATACACAGCTTTTGCACACTTTTGACGATAAAACGATGATGTTTCAACACATCAGGGGCGCCCACGTTCTTATCAGTTGAGAATGTTCTTTACTTATCGGCGCCATAAAGCAAACACTTTTCAAAAATTAGCGTTAAACAAGACAAATTATTACAGATGCCTAGATTCGATAATTGTAACCTAATTGTTTAAATTAAAATACAAGTCCCACTTTCAATGCTCAAAATTGAAATGAAGTGGATTTCTCCATTTACAAAAGCTTGAAATCTCCATTTGGAAATTCTAATTGGCTTGCTCTCCATCTTTTCTGCTCCCCCACTCTCTTTCACTTCCAATTGGGAATGGGGACTAACAAAATGGAATCAAGTTCAAGGCCACGATCGATTGATTGCCATCTCTGTCGCACTCGGTGGATGTGACTCACCTGCTGATTGGAATGAAGCTGCGCAGCTCCTCCTCTGCCGGCGTTGCCTTCTCGTCGACGTTGGCAGATTCAGCGACCTCTGACGTCACGGGGCGGTAGATCAAAGGCTTCACGTTGCGTTCGAAATCGTCGAGGAAAACGACATCGTGCACGGGAATGATGCGGTGATCGGTGACGTTGAAGTGCAGATCGCGAAAGGGGCCATTGAAGAGGCAGCGCAGCGGTGACGTCACCAGCACAGCATCCTCCGGAGGTAACTGTAAAAAAATATGTATACAAGTAAAGAATTTACCGATATAGTTTTATATCAAATCAAATATACCGCAACAAATCTCGTGCAAACATCAGATAAGATATAGATAATTATCGCATAATATTTAAACAAACCGCAGTCAAGTGAAACATAGAATGACTAATGAATTCGATAATAACAACTAACAGAACACAACTAACTAAAACACCATTTAGTAAGTTTAGAAAACTAGTAGTGCGCACGTTTTTTACCTTGATTTTGCCATTGGTCGCCGAGAACATTGAGATTTCGAGATTTCAGCGATAAGAGATGAGCAACAAAATCAAATGAAATGCAAGAAGCAACGCAGATACAACACCCACACATGAATGATCGTGCAACGGTGTGCGCAGAACAGAGAAGAGGAAGCAGAGAGACGAAGCAGAGGCGACAAATTGGACACGCGTGCGTCGCGTTGGTTGGATTTTGTGTTTTCTTATTCGACTACTGCTACTGCTTTTGGTGCTACTTTAACGGTGCTTCCCATTTCGCAGCCTTTATCATCTTCTTTTCGCAGGGCTTCGCTTTCAATTTACTGCCTGGTTTCATTTAACTTCGCTGTTCTTCTACTTCATTCATGATTTGATTTGTTTACGTTGCTATTTCCCAATTTGTTTGCTTCTTTTCACTTCATTTTCTTTCAATTAGGACGCACACAAGCACACAGGAAAAAAAAAACGAGAGACACGAACGAACGCCACTTGCACAATTGAAAATAACAACAAATTAATGGGAACGCGCGAAACACGGGCTGCTGCGGCTGCGCCTTCACTTTTCACTAAAACAAAAAGCACGTAAATAAAATTGAGACGAGATTTTGCTTTTTGTTGTTGATTTCTTTGCCGATCGCTCTGCCGCCGATCGACTGCGCTGCCCGCGACGCCGCGCTCTTCCAATTGGTCCAATTGAGATCAAACAGCTGGTGGGCACTCGGATCGCCGATTGCCGCTGTCTGGCAGCGCTGGGCCGTGAGAACAGTGGCCAGACTGCGAGAGCTGGCGATGGGCGATAGTTTTATTTCATTTACAGTAACTTTCGACTTAATATTAAATAAAATACTAAATAAAGTACATATATGCTTTTAAATATGCACGTTAAATCAAAGTGATTTAACATTAAGTATACTTTATAAAGACCATAATTTGTTGATGGGCGTTAGTTTTATTCTAAATAAGGTAACTGTAATATCTAATGTTTATACATAACAACAAAAAATGTAAAAAATTTTCGGAATTAATTAATTTTTCATAATTTTTCACGTTAAATTGACACTATAATTATAATTTTATTATATAAAATAATTTCTGTAGACATTGTAAAATTATTTTTATTTAAAATGAACTGAAGACTATATATTACATGATTTACGCTAAATGAAATAAAAATATGCATTAAAAAACATGCTTTATAGTAAAAGGCTTTATATAAATAAAGTGTGACTATATATAAAAAAAATTAATGAACATACAATGTTGATGGCCTATAGATCTATGTTACTTTAGAAAGCTGAAGACATAATATTGAATCAAATACACCAAATGAAATGCAAGTACAAATGCAATGCAAATACATTGATAGAATTAAGTATAAAATTGTTAATGACTCTATGAGTGTTATATGGGTCACACTTGTCATTTACTTTGGTAAATATTATTTAACAGAGGATATTAAATAAAAGATTTTATTACTAATCGATATCTTTCGATTATTTTGTCACGAAGAGTCACGCCGCGCAGCGCTCATCTCTAGCTTCAGCCTCCTCTTCAAACCGATAGAACTGGCAAAATTACAAAAAAAAACGAAGCAAGCGCTGATTTTACTGAATCTCCTCACTGAATCCTCACTGAATCAATATAGTTCGGTGCCTGAAGGGGTAAGTTGAACACTGAACGGGAGACATAGAAATTATTTAAAATTCGAGAAAAATCTGGAAAATTTAAGAAAAACAAGTGATTGCATACAGTTAGTTACACACACGCGGCGGCCGTTATACACCTTGTATGTGTGTGTTCGCGCTTCCGAATGTTTGTGTTTTAGTGTAGCGGCATAATCGGCATAAGCGTGCATTAACTTGTACAAATACGCATTTCTCCATCGCTTCACACTCAAATTACTGGAATTCCAGCAATTGCTGGAAGTGCCATCTTAGTCTATTTCCCAGTTGCGAATTGGAAAATCCAAGAGCGTTTTGCTGACCAGCATGTGTGCGCGTGTATTGGTGTATTGGCGGCGAGTGCGAGCGAGATGGGGCGATGCGTTGCACGCAGCAGCATAGCTTCCTTCTCTTTCGTTTTTATTTTATTTGTTTCTGACAGCTCTATTTATGCTTCTAATAAATATTTATGCAATTTTTGCAGAGCTGGCGAAGTAAACATCAACTTCGAGAGTCTCGGAATCTTTCGGACTTTGCTATAGGAAAAAAGCGCTTGATAAGAAAAAGGATGTAAGTGATGAAGATGAGCAATGAAACGCACACACTAGTAACCCACGGCCAGCATACATATATACACTCCTCCATAGATAGATCACCAATGTTCCCATCTTTGCCTTGCAGATCACCATGTCGCACACCATCCTACTGGTTCAGCCGGGTGCTCGTCCGGAGACCCGCACCTACTGCGACTACGAGAGCGTCAACGAGTGCATGGAGGGCGTGTGCAAGATCTACGAGGAGCACCTGAAGCGCCGCAATCCGAACACGCCGACCATCACGTACGACATTAGCCAGCTGTTCGATTTCATCGACACAATGGTGGACATCAGTTGCATGGTGTACCAGAAGAGCACCAATACCTATGCGCCCTACAACAAGGATTGGATCAAGGAGAAGATCTATGTGCTGCTCCGCCAGGCGGCCTTCAGTTCCAATACCTAAGGGACGACGACGCGACGAGAAAGATACATACATCAACCAAATAACACGATGATGCATGCACCAATGCGTGCAACAACACCAACCACAACAACACGTTGATGCATGCAGCAACGCGTGCAATACCACAACAACACGAGGATACATGCAACAAAGCGGGAAACAGCAACCGCAACAACACTAGGATACATGCAACAACACAAGGATACGTGCAACAGCGCTGAACACAGCATCCAGGATTGTCAACGCCCACAACACCATAACACCAATAACACCAACAACACCAATAAGATGTAGAAGAAGGAGGAGATGTGGGTGGGGCATCGAATCCATTGGGAAATGCTGCTATCGACTAGATCGCCAAATGACAGCAACGTTTTTGCAACAAAACGCAATGCAAAAAAGGAAGGAAAAAAAAGTAACACAAAGAGAACGATAAATTGTAAAACTTAGAAATGGAAAACTTACTTTTAACGTACTAATATATATATATATATACATATATATATATAGGCATATATGTATATACACCCAACTGACAACTGTGTGTTTCTGATTTTTAAGGTTGTTCTTATCGATAGCGAACTGTTTGTTTGTTTGTCTGTCTGTTTGTTTGTTTGTAAACCGAATGGCATTTGCAAGTGTGCATTTTTTTTTCGTGTGTGCTAGCTTAAGTCTGCAATCTGTCGAATAATAAACTAAAACAACAGGACACACTGAACATATAAGCATACATATTTGTACACTACTGCTACCCCTTTCCACCGATGCTGTTAAATACTCGATTTCAAGTTAGTTAAACAAAGCGCACAGTTGAAAGGTTTTCAACAACTTTTAGCCACCTTTGCCGATTTTGCACACCGTTGGCTTTGCGGCGTTTTAACGGCCTGTTTAAGCAAAACAGAACCTTTGGCCGCGGATGCGAAATGACCTTGAGTTGCAGGGGGAGGGGAGGGGGGATGGGGCTGCTCCGCCAGATATCCAATCCCCCATACGATCGGATAACGAACTTGGGCCGCTGAATCGCTTGGCCGCACTGCATTGAACTTGGCGTGCGATATTTAATTAGCTCCGCGACAGCATTTTGTTAAATATATAGTATATATATAGACATACATATATATACACATTTAGTGGCGACTTGTGGATGCTGCTAACTATTGAAATATTGCCACGCGTTAACTAGCAATAAACATATTGTTTATAGTTAGCCATTATATTTGCTGAATATTAATGAACACTAGATGCTAGATAATAAGCTCATTATTCAGACAAATATATTGGCTAAAAAATGAGCATTTGTTTATGACTACAAAAATATGTAAAATATATATATATATATGTATATATTTAATGTTTGATTGAGAAAAAAAAAGATTATCGCCTATAATTTCTCCTATTTAAAGTAAAACGCTTGCCACGCAACTTCGCACTTTTTACAGGGTATGCAATAACTGCAGCTGTGTTAAAAACGTTGCCTAGTTTTTATAGAATATTTTTCAAAACTGGTTTTATGCATTGCCCACTTTCAATGTCAGTGTTAGCCAATCCCAACTTTTTCGCCAGAGAGCAAAGCGAGTGGAAAACAGATGAACTGCATCCTGCAACCAATTTTTCGGGCATCTAGTTTTTTTTTGTTTTTTTTTTATGTAAAATACTATTCCTAACCGACGTTACAAATGTAGTTGGCTAAACAATAAGCGTTAACAGCTAAGTGGATGAGCATGGGGGAATATTTATTGTGGACCTGGCTAATGGCGCATCTGCCGCTGTGCCTCCTTCTCCACCTCATACTCGTACTCCAGATCCAGTTTGGGCTTGGAGCGGCTGCGTCGACTGCTGGCCGCCGGCGATTTCTTGTCCTTCTTCGCCTTGCTGGCGGATTTCTTGGCCGGCACTTTGGTGTCCTGTTAGATGCAATGGTTCGTTTTAAGTTCGTTTGGTAATTTGAATTTAGTTTCTATTTTTCTTTTCTTTTTTTTTTTTGGCAATTTTCTGGAGCTGTTAGTTAGCGCGCACTGAATGGAAACCGTCGCAACTGAATGAAAAGCGGCGCAACGACGCTCGAAAGCTCTCCCACAGCCAACTCGGTGTTCTAAGCTCCCAGCGGGCAGAACTCGTTTGCTATTACTAATTATGGTAATTTCGAATGGTGGCAGGATTTTCGAATAACGTGTGCAACTATTTGCATGCTCAAAATAGTAATATTAGTAATATACAAAGAATATATCTCAATATTATCAGAAATTCATTGGAAAAGGATTCAGAAATCCCAGAAAACTGCCAAAAAAATAGAAAAAAACCCTGATACATGACCGGAAACACTACCTCAATATCATCAGCATCCGGATCGTCATCCTCGTCGGACTCCTCGAAATCGCTGCCCACCTCGACCTCTTCCCGCTTGCCGGAATCGCTGTCGTAGTCCTCGTCCTCATCCTCGTCGTCATCATCCTCATCCTCCTCATCGTCCGTATCGGCCTCGACGAACTCCTCGTCGAGCAGGGATCTCTGCACTTCGTCAGCTTCGCGTGAATCGTCGGCGTCCACCTCCATTTCGCGCTCCAGCTGCTCATCCTCGTCCTCGTCGTCGAGCTCCTCCTCATCCTCGTCCACGCGTTCCGCCTCCAGAGCCTTGTTGAAAGCGGTCTGCGAGAAGTTGTAGATGTCGCGATAGGTGCCATTCTTCAGACGATCCATCAGCGCCTTCTCGATGTGATTGTCGATCTTGGCGGCCACCAAGGCCTTCTCCTCGCGCCGCGCCTCCCGTCGCTCGATCTTCGTGGACAGGGGCACAATGAGCTTCTGGCGGCGCAACTTCAGGCGACGCATCCGGATCAGATATTGGGTGATCTTGAGGAAACGCTGCTTATTCTTGGCGATCATGTATTTGGGCCAGAACACCAGATTCTCGTTGATCTGTTCGATCGCCTTCTCGAAGTTTCTGGACAGCTTGATCCTCTCCCACAATTTGCTGGGCATGTGCGCCCTCTCCGCCGTCTTGATGAACAAATAGATGATGCCCTTCTCCTCGCGAACGGTGGCATATTGCGAATTGGCCAGCGGACAGGTTCTGCGGGTGCACAGACCCGTGAGATTGTACTCATGGCGGCAGAAGGTGCGTGTGTCGGTCCTGCGTGGTTGAGATTGCATTAAAACACATATTTATACACATTTATTGGCCGCATTTAACTCACTTCACTTTGTGCGAGCAGAAGGACTTGTTGATGATGCTCCAAACCACCTGGCAAATGGATAAGTAATAATTCTGATTAGCCCAACAACTCGCTGCGAATTCATACACCTGCTACTCACATCGTCGTGCTGCATGGCGCCGTTTTGTTATCAAATAAATGGCTCCAATCAAATAAAACAACCAACTTACTTTGGAACACGTGCAAATTCAACTGACAATATTGCGCTATCGATAGTTGTGTGCCGCCCGGTTGGCCTTATCGATAGCACCGATGACAGTTGCAATCGCCAGCGTGGCCAGATGGCTAAGAATTCAAACCATTTCTTATAACCCAATTTTCAATTAATTTTGAGCAAAAAAAACTCACTTTTGTGCGTTAGTAGCTTATACAAGTACAAGTTCTTTATTAGCAGTATACATTATCTACGTATCTTCATCCAGCTTGCAAATGAAATACAATTTGTTATTACAATCAAATTCGGACATATATTGACGATCCACCACAACTCACGATTTGCTGTGATTGGTTTTAAAATTATGTCTTTGGAATATTGCTGATGGCTTTCCCGAGGCCACTGATACGAACTTCTTGGTTTTCAAATCATTTATACCCGTCCAGTACCACCAGTATTTCAATCTCGTCTGAATGGTCTTAAGTTCTTCTTGGTTTTGAAAAGCCGCCAAGAAACCGCCGAATTCACGACATGCAGCTGCCGCATCAGTCCACGACTTTTCCACGTTATTTTCTATATAGAATGATCGCAATTAATATCACAAAATTAATATTACAAAACATGAAAGCTTCAGCATTATAAACACCACTAAAGAAAAACTTTTAAATACTGTATAAATAATAAACTTTTAAGTGAAAATGTATTATTACTCTGCGTTGTCGCATCGATCAAATCTGAAATAGTTCTGAAGTATGCCGATGTATATTCTGCTCGAAATCCGTAAAAACTCTTGATTCATTGGAAAAATATCTGATAAGGAATTTGAGAAAATTCCCATGAATAAGTTAAAGTACTCATGATTAATTTGTATTAATATGTGTGAGAAGATATTCTTACTGTTATTCTTACTGGCTTTCAATAAAGCGAATGTACAACTGAATAAATGTTGCAAACAAATTAAATATTTTAAATATAACAACGATGTGGCCACCCTGGACAGTCGCCAAAACAGCTGATTATAAAAAACAGCATATAATGAGTAGAAATAAAAAAAATAAATAAAGCGAATAAGTTTTCTTATGTCTTTTCTGCAACTTCAAAACAAAAGCATAAATTTAGTTAAATTTAAAAATATTTCCCGAACAGTAATGCCGCTAGCCCGACGATCTGGCAGCCCTGCGGACAGCCGGCGAGACAGCTGATTAGAGGGAGACGGCACGAGTCCTGCTGTTGCACAAAATTCGACTCTTATTTATATATTTTTATTTTCGCAATAAAAGGCGCAGCGAAGGCGGCCGCGGTGGGCGGGGCAAGTAAGCGCAGGCGAAAAACTCGACAAAGGAAAATTCAGCCCACAGTGCGCCAGAGCCAAGTGAGCAACGGTGAACAGCAAGCGAGATGACGAGTCGCCAGCGAACTGTGATCATATTCAAATCGGAGTCGGAAAGCAGCGATGTGTACGCGGAAACGCTGGAGAAGCACGATTTCAACCCTGTGTTCGTGCCCACACTGAGCTTTGGCTTCAAGAATCTGGAGGAGCTGCGCGCCAAGCTCCAGAATCCGGACAAATATGCCGGCATCATATTCACATCGCCGCGCTGCGTGGAGGCGGTGGCTGCGTCCCTGAATCTCGGCGAGCTGCCCGGCGGTTGGAAGATGTTGCATAACTATGCCGTCGGCGAGGTGACCCACAATCTGGCGCTGAGCACCTTGGACCAGCTATTCACCCACGGCAAACAGACGGGCAATGCCCGGGCACTGGGCGACTACATAGTGGATACGTTCGATGGATCGCGGGCCCTGCCGCTGCTGCTGCCGTGCGGCAATCTGGCCACCGATACGCTGCTCTCCAAGCTGGCCGAGAATGGCTTCTCCGTGGACGCGTGCGAGGTGTACGAGACGCGCTGCCACCCCGAACTGGGCGCCAATGTGGAGCGGGCACTGGAGATCTACGGCGAGTCGATCGAATTCCTTGCCTTCTTCTCGCCATCGGGCTTTAATTGTGCGCTGCAGTACTTCACCAGCCGCCAGCTGTCGATGGACAAGTGGAAGCTGGTGGCCATCGGGCCGAGCACCCGGCGTGCCCTCGAATCGCTGGGCCAGAAGGTCTACTGCACCGCCGAGCGGCCGACGGTGGAGCATCTGGTCAAGGTGCTGCTCAATCCGCAGGACAGCCGGGAGCGGCTGCTCAAGGAGCGCGAGCGGATGGCCGCCCTCGAGAATAACAATTAAGATAAGATTCCTCAAGCTTTCGCAGCTCCATCAGCTAATGAAACCAGGCGGTAATCATCCAGCATCCAAGTGGAGATCTTATGACCTGAATCTTGTAGTAACTATGATCCCACACAATCTGTAATTTTCTTTTATAACCACTATTAAGTATAAGATTTTCTATCCCATTTCGATTTTTAACAAGTTATGTAGAAAATTCAGAGCTTTGGTTGTGCAAATTGAAAGGGTTATCTTTATAATTTATACATCGATTTGAAATCCAAGGATGGGTAATTAGTTTCCTGATCGAAACGTAAAAAAAGACTCATGGTTTGTTTGTTTCTTTTTTTTCGATTGACCTCCGAGCGAGTACAAAATTAGCCGCATGAAATGCCGACGTCTTTATTTTCTGTTTACTATTGGATTAAGCTGAATAAATTGTTTCTTTTCTAAATTTAGTTGGTCGTCTTTGTGGGTCAAATAGGAGGCGGCAGCGAAGTAGAGTAGACTTAAGCAATTACGTTTAAATTTAAACAATTCGCTTTGGAGTTTCCATTGATTCTATAATTGCACTTACTTTTCAATTTATTTGTATTTTTTCGTTACTTTGCTAGCAAAAAAGAACTTTAAAATGAACCTTTTTATTTTCTAGAATTATTATTGTTAAATAATTTTTTTTTTATATATTGATATAAATATAGAAAGGAATAAAAGGTTTTTCAAATTCAATAATAAATATTTAAAAATAATTAGACTTTTAAAATTGTGCAAACCGTGGCAACGCTTGGCTTGAAGATTACACGGCGCTACCAGATCGACCATTTGCGAAGCGGCAACCTTCCACGCGATAGTATCGATTAAGGTTCCATCTCCTTTTGTTTTTCGTTTTGGCTCTGTTTTTTGCGTTTATTTGATTTTTCCTTTCGTTTGCGAAGCAACAGGAAAACAAAGAAAGCACCCGAAAAACACGCGGCAATTGGATAAGAAACGAAATGTAAGTGGAAACCGAAATAAAACTACGAAATTCCAAGACACAAGATAAAAGCGCAACAAGCGCACACACACTCACACTGGCACGCGGCTCTCTTTCACACACACACGCATACTTCCACACACCGGCAAAAGTTGAGCGTTGGAAAAAAAAACGGTTTTTATTGTCCGCTTTTTTTTTATTCGTGTTGCGATTTGCTTAACGACGAGAACTCAATTTTTTTACGTGTGTGTGCAAAAATAAAACTTAAAGGAAAACCCACGAAAAAGGCAGAAAAATAATAAAAACATAAGTTTTCCTTTTGCCGGCAAGCAAAAACAAAAAGTGCTCTGCATGTGTGTGTGTGAGTTTTGCATACTTTAACTGTCTTCTTTTCATAATTTGTACTCTAAATAATATGTTAGAATTGTGAAACAAGCGAAGAAAGAGTGTAAAGCAAACGCTGAAATACCGGTATGTGGCAGTGTGTGTGCGAAAGAGAGGGGAAGAATGATTGGAGTGTGAGTCATTAACCGGCATTAAAAAACAGCTAAAATAAATAGCCGCTTTTCAAATTAAATGCCAATACAACAAAGTTACAAATGAGTAGTAAATTCATTTAGCTTGCCTCCCTCTCGCACACACACTAAAAGCCTCTGAAAGTCGGTTAAATAGTAATACGGCGTTAGAGCGAGAAAGCGCTAGAATTTTGGGAGTGAATTTTTAATTTTTCAGGCAGCTGCTCAAAGTCAAAATGCGTGTGCGATTAGGTGTGTGTGTGTGTTTAAAGCGTGTGAAAATTGCAGCCGCCACTCCAACCACCGTTTTTCCCAAAGTTTTTCACCTTTGTCTCGCCCTTGTCTACTCCCCTTCGCTCCATCCCTTTCGCACACTTATCCCATTAGCATGAAGTCGCATTTTCCAGTTAGAATATCGCGCTTCCAGTTGGAACTGCGTTAGGCGCTTTTTCTTCCAACCAGATTAACTGGCGATCGGAGATGGCTGCTAAAGTAGCTAGAAAATAGCTGGTATATTTTGCAAAAACAAAAAAACAGTTTATTCCAGATGTATTTGTAATTGTTAAATAGCATTTATGATAACAGAAATAAATATTTTTATGTGTTATATCATTTAAAAGTATTTTTATTGGCTCAAGTAATCATAGGACTATATATATAACTGATGTGCGTGTAGTCACGTTTTGTGGACCCATGGATCATGACTAACTGGGATCCACAGCTCATCGCTATCGAAGCAGTTTGATGGCCCGTTTTTAATACGGGTTCGAAGAGCTGTTAGAATTTCCCGCTCTGCCACTACCCCCCTCCTTATATCTATAACGTGCTTGATTATTTATTATTATTGAACCGGGACACTTTAAGGCTGTTTTCATGCCTCTTCGATTCCGATGTCTGCTTTCTTTTGTGGTTTGTCACATAAACTGACTCAGCCGGTCTGTACCATGAGCAAGATGGCAGATTCAAGATCAGCTGCACATTGAAAATACATAAAAAGCTACGAAAAAAATATTCGTTTTCAAATCATTGATGAAAATATGTAAAAATGGAAATGAAAAGTGTGATCTCTTAATAACTAGCCGTATATTGATCATATATCTTTGCCTGCCCGTCTCTCTCTTCTCACATTCTCCGGGCAATTTGTAACGGTTTTGTTTGGCACTGAGAAAGCGACAAAGTTGTCAGCTTCTTCATTTCTCAAATGAATGCTGTTCAATGCGCCGAAACAAGTTGCTGGGAATCGATCGAGTCCAACAAGCAGGCATAGAAATTTGCATGCTCAAGCTAATGCGACTAACGAATACCCTACAATTGGCAGTTGCTTAACCATCAAAAATCCAATTGCAATTTAAAAAGTTGGTTCATATGATAAAGAGTATATAATGCTTAGAATCAGTTCGAATAAATGATTAACCAATGGATAGGCAATACACCCCTGATACCCATTAAACCCACTGGCGTAACTAGGCTAACGACTGTCTCGCTCGCACCCACACACAGCCATTGGCAGCGGATGCTGTCCGCCTTATTTTTTGTTTACACTCCTCTCTTTCTGGCACTTGGATTTGCTGCTGCGCGGCCATTCATTATTTGATTTATAGTTTGGAAAATGGTCAACTCTTTCTCCATGAGCTCAATTAGCACATTTGTAGTTGACTGGAAATGTGTGTGTCTGTTTTTTTTTTTCTACGTTTGCATATTTTTTGATGCGCTCACAAAATGAAATAAGAGAAAAATCGTTGAACACGAAAGTAAAACCGGTTTCAGCCCGCCTGTGTTGCCATTTTGGTTAGTAGCTTCTCCTCCTTTGCCAACCTCCTTTCTCGATTCGCCCAGGCAGGTAAAAAGCACCCAAACTTTTGGATCTAAAGATGGTAGCGTGAGGATCTTGGAGATCAGCAACTGAATCACTGAGTGAATCATGCAGTTGGGAGCATAACAGATTCGTTTTATTGCCTAATGATTTACTTTTAATGATTGACTGGATTTTTTAGAATGTTCTAGTTTAAAGTCTAATAACGGGTATGAGTAAGTCACTTAAGTGCTCAATCGGTGTAGAACCGATTCATAACCGATGCGTTGTAGAACCGATTCATAACCGATACGTTGTACGTGTTACAGAACCGATTCGTTTTAAATCCGATTCAGCAAAAGCTGATTAATTACATTACACGAATTTGCAATTCGAGATCCACGTGACATAGTTGACTGACTTTTCCATCCCTAAATGGCACCCACAATTGTCTGGCTGGGGCTTTTTTTTGTATGTTTTTGTTTTTGGGGATTGGGAATGGCTGTTGGCCGTGTTTCGCGCCATGGATTTTGACATTGAATACACAAAATTTGCAACGAACACAAAAGGCGAAATGCGCGCGAGACGGCAGTGTTGAATAATATCGAAAATTCCATTTCTCGGTTACTTACTGTCTCTTAAAACATTTGCTTATTTTTGCAATTCGCTTGCAGTTCTTTTTTCTTTAGCTGTCTGCGAACTTGAAATTTTGCGATAAACGGAAAGGATCTCCCCTCTCTTTCCGTCCACTCGCTGCCCATCTCTTTCACCAAATCTCCCGCTCTCTGGAAATGTTCTCTTCTGTTTGCTCAGGCGTCGGCTTTTCATTTTTCGTTCATTTATTTATTTTCCTCCCCCGTTTTTTTTTGGTTTTTTTTTTTTTTGGGTGTAACAAGTGCGCGGCGCTTTGTTGTTTTTGTACCGTTTTTTATGTTAATTAACCAAAACGAGTTGTTGTTCGTGTGTTTGCTATGCTTGACTAGTTAAGCGCGTAGAGAGCAAAAGAGATAGAGAGAGCGAACGAAAGAGAGAGGGAGAAAGATCATTACGTAATGGGGAAAACGTTGCTTTCAAATTCTCCAGTGTTGCCACCCTATCAAATTGACACTTGTTACGCTTCGCGATCTTGAATGGCGACCCCTTTTTAACACTTTTCCTTTGCTTATTTAAAAATTTAAAATAAACATTTTTTATGAAAATTTCAAATGTTTTTCTAATCACCTTTTTAGTGGTCGAAACATATAACGTGAATTGGCAATACTGGTTGTTAAGCCGCGTGACTCGTTTTTGTTTTTTTTGACCGCACATAAAATTCAAATTTTTGTTGTTTGTTTACCGATCATCTTGCATTCTCTCGCTCGCTTTTATTTCTCTCCGTTTGCATTTCGTTTTGACTCCTTCTTTTGGCCTTACTCATTTGAATTCGGACGCTTGATACGTGCACTTTTCGCAGCAATCGCTTCGAGAGAAGAGAGCAAGGAGTTGGGTAGGGAGAGATGAAGTGACCGAAAGAGAGAGTCAAAAGAGAGTAGACTTTTCTCTAGAAACCATGATGCCTTCTAATAAATCATAGTTTTCCAAGTGAGTAATTTAAACCCGCCCTTCACCCAATTATCCAAAGGCAGCGGCGCGAGAAAAATTAATAAATGCAATGAGTCAGAAGAGAATGCTGCGAGAAACGTCTGAAGAATAAGATAAATATGGGAGGACCGGATATTCACTGGGTCATTCAAAGATGGTAGTTTCAGAAATTGTTGGGAAATCTCGGGATCTGCAACAGCTAGACCACTCATTTTTGGGATGGCAACTTCTGCGGTCATCCGCTTCAATTTGTTTATTTTAAAATTTATACCACTCACCAAAAACTCGGGTTCATTCAGAATGTTCTTTCAACGTTAAAGTTAAACGCTAGCAAAGTTAAGTACCATTGAGAAGAGTATCTGTTAGTTGAAAGCTCCCACTTTGGCGTTCTGGATAGTTTTATTTTCTGCCGGCGACCTCCGGACCTCTCGCACTCCATTTAAGCATTTTCATATCTTATCTTTCTCTTTTTCACTTGCACAACACTGCGTGGGCTTTTACTTTTCTTCTTCGCGTCTCTGCTGCTTTTTTGTGTGTTGTTTAAGTGCTTTTGAAAGTGAAAGAGGCCTCGAAAAATAAAAATATAAATAAAAAGACCATCAAGGAGTTGTCGCTTTTGTTAACACTGAGAAAAGTCTGAGAAAGAATTCTGGAAAGTTCATAGCCGTTTCTCATTGTTGATCAGTTAAAGATTTTAGGAGTGATTCATTAACATTCTGAGCAGTTTACGGATGGGATTAGCCAAATAAAGATAAGGAGTAATTCAACCCCTTTTGTAATCGCTTTTATTGTTTTTGTGAGGCTTACTAATTTCGTTCAGTAAAACGATCTTAGGGATAAGATTGATTATAAATAGCATTTCATTTCGCTGAACATTTTCCTTTTAAGTCGTTGTGAACGCTGGTTAAATTTTGCCTTTTTTATTTTGCTTACGCGCCAACTTGAGTGATAACACAAACTTATGTTTGTACAGTTTTGCCGTATTTGGTGCTTCGTTTTATCAATTCTCAAGTTGATAAACTATTTTCCTTTTTTGTCAAGCATGTTCCGTGTTTCAGGAACTACGTAATGTCTAATTTTGGTTCTGAGAGCATTGCTGATATCCCAAAAATGAAGATGATAGAATGGATAGCATTTTAATGAAGGCTGTTGGCGCATACTATTGGTCTGAGTAATCAAGTCATAAATACCGTTTAAGAATTTATCATTTTAAACTATTTTTTTTTTAAAAACTTCGATAGTGAGTTTCAGAGAGACCCTATCGATAGCATTATCGATTATTCTGTAAATAAAGAAAAAAGTTCTTATATCCGCCCACTTGAGGGTTCACTGTACTCGGCTAAGCCCTGGAGTGTGTTATTGGCGATATGCTCATATCGCACTTCTCTGTAGGTTTGTAAGTACATATGTTGGTTGGCATGTAGGCTTGCGATCGCCGGAATGTTGGAACCAAGGTCTTGACGTCTGATATCGGTTACACTTGGTACTCGGGAACGCGATCCGCTGGCTCTGACTCGATGTTTGCCAACTTCTTAGCACTGCTTACAGTTCTATTTCCATTTCTATTGCGTGGGATCGACTTACTATATCATGAAAGCGACGTTACCCAGGCGGTCAGTGTCGCAGATTACAACAATGATCCGCAACACAATGCAACCATTATGGGGTTCTTTCAATAACCTGTAGCCCAAGTGACCTGAATTGATTACGAGAGTTGATAATGTTCTCAGAGTGGCTTTATTGGAATTATGTTTTGTATACCTTAAATATCACCATCCTTAAGTCTGCAGACCTATTTCTAAGTAATTATTGTGAACAAACACAGAATAGTAGAGTTGTCTGTATTTGACTTTCCAATTAAAATGTTCTTTAGTTATCAAATTGCTCCTACTGTGGAGTATGTATGTTTTTTTAATTTTATCGCAATCTTTTTTATATAATAATAATTATATAAATTTGAAAATACATTTGTATTTCTTATTTAAAAATAAATCTATTTGATAGTAATTTCTGCCAGTGTATGGGAGCACATTTCACATTTTACAGGGTATCCCGCAGTCGAACAAAGCTCTACGCTTTGCTGCTGCTGAGCCATTATAAAATTTTGCTCAACTTGCTTACGCAGGCAGAGGTGGCGAGAGAGTAAGAGAGCAGAGAGAAGAGAGAGTCCGCAACGCCGCTGCCGGCAGCGACGCGGCAGTCAAGTTCGGCTGCGAAAAAACTGAGACAGTCGCGACGGCGCGCTCGTTTCAAACAGACGTTACTTTCTCTCTCTGAGCAGTCACTGATTACCGTTGTGTGCGTTGTGCCGCTGTTGCTAATGCTGTTGTTATTGTTGTCGTTGTGATACACACACTCTCTCACCTTTGTCGCTCCCGCAATTTTTGACGTTTTTTTTCGTGTGTTCTTTAGTGTTGATCCAACGCGAGGAAGAAGAAGAATCGTGAAGCAAGAAGAAGCGAAAACAAACTGCGGTTGGTATTCTCAACATTAAAACACAAGCTTTTTTTTAAGTCCAAAAACTAAAGTTAAGCGCACCTGCACACAGGTGTGCGTGTGTGTGTGTGTGTGAAGCTGTGTCTTTCGCGCGCCTGTATGAGTGTCGGTGTGTGTGTGTGCCAGTGTGAGTGACCAGAGGTGGACAGTCAACGGCTTTTCTAAATTGACATACTTTCTAAAAGGCAGCAACAAAAGCGCAGAGAAGCAGCAAAATCTCTGACCAGCAGCTAAAGCGTCAGCAAGTACAGTTATAACTAGACAAAGGCGATGCCAGTGTGATGAATTTAAGAACATTTATGCAGCCAAGAATATCGAATTAAATATTGTCATTTTGAGCCGGTAACACTTGGGGTTTCTTATAAAAGCCGGCTACATCCTTTTTGTTTTGAGGCAATTTACGCATAAGTAGCAATGTAAGTAGAGTCCGCCAAGAGATGGGCATCACTGTAGTGCCACACACACATGGCAGCGGGTTAACACCCCATTCCCATCTCCCCATCCGCCTCCCCTTTTGGCACCCCGCTCATAAGCAAGTTGAAAGACTGGTGGACAGTGTAAATGACCAAAACCAAGACCAAAACCGAAACTAACTGCTATTTGCGATGGCGGAAAGTCGGAAAAGTCGACAGGAAAGAGATCCAACCGCCTCTATATGTGGATTGTCGTGAAATGCAATCGATGCCAAATTAGTGGTAAAATGGAAGTCGATCGGGGGGAACAACTTCCTCTTGCATAAGGTTTTACCGAGAAATCGATTGTGGGGATGCCAACATAATTGGCCATTACACGAATCGATTATGATGTTTTCGAAATCGTTTTCGAATCATTCAGCCAGGTACCAGGAAGCAGATTTTTCAAACTTGATATCCCAATATTGTAGTATTCAGTAGTTTAGCTAACAGTTTATAAACATATGCAATAGTATTCAAATAACACCACAAGAGCTATGATTATTGCATTAATACCATCTCAATCCCATGATGGGTCTATTTTCATGGGAGGTGTGGTGGTTGAAAGGGGGGGAGGTGATGCTCCTGACATGCGATGATCGCTGGTAACTTGCGCGCGTGTCTCAATGCATTTAAATTCGCTTTTTAATTTCTCAAATGATAGACTAGTGCACATTAACGTACATTTTCAGCATTTTATTAAGCCATTTTTTATATTTTCGGAGTTTGCTTTTGCCACTCTGTGTGTGTTTGTGTGTGTGTGTGTATAAATAAAATGTTTTATCAGGTTACTTTTATCTACACCCGACCGCTGACCGCGTGCTCAAAAGTTGAAATACAGTCGTTGTCCAATACTTAAAAACGTCGTATTTAAGGTCATTTTGAATTAGATGAAAATGTGTGGACTTCTTCGTACCCATAGTTTGTATATCTAATAAAATTATGCCTAACTCAAACTACAAATCGCTGCATTTCTTAGCGAAGCATGTATTTTTTTTTTAGTAACTAATTGCATTGTGAATAGTTAGTTGACTGCAAAGTCAAAACTCGTTTAGCAAATCCACCTGAAATCCAAAGGCCACCTGTTGAGTGATAATGGTAGATTTGAGCTGGAGGAAAAGCGGTTTGTTTGCTGTCTAGCTGGCTTTTTCACTTGGTGGGGAGGAGGGAGGGGTGAAGGAGGAGGCGGAGGGCGAGATCATTGGCCATCCATACTTGGCCGCATTGCTAAAATTCCGCAGCTTTCTTTTGTTGTCGCTCAGCCTCCAAAAGTTGTTAATTTTGGTTTGTTTTTCTACTGGCCGCACCCAAGTTAAATTTAAATAGCCAACTGAATGGTAGAATTCACTGTGCTTTTTCAGCTCAGTGAAGGTCAGCTAACTGTGGAGAAGAGAGTTCTAAAAACAATTTGATGACTCTTCATTGATTTTCAATAACTTCAACTCATTTGCATTATAAGCCCGAAAAATGTAAAATCAAAAAACAAAAACATTCGCGTTTGTAGTTCTCATTAGTACGAAATTCATGCTGAAAATGTCAAAAAGTTGGGGTGAAAAATAAAGAACAGGTTGATTAGGGTATTAATGGGTTGTCTCAAGCATAAAGCTATATTAATTGAAATATTTCTGATATCTAGATAAAACTAACAGAGAAACTGAATTTAGAAACATTTAAATTGCTATTGCAGCCTCGTTTATCCAAAAAATATCTCCAAGATACAATTCTATCTTAAAGATGCGGATTTTCGCGTGCAGGGTAGTCGCTGCTTCTTAACCCCTTACTGCCGTGTTTTCGAGTTGTTCTCTTTGCTGTTCACAAAATGCACACATATTCAAAAAACTGAAAGACAAGCTTAGGCAGCATCTGCTTCTTCTTCTGCTTTTCATACCTCGTCGTCTTTTGTTTTTTTTTCCCGTTTGTGTTTTTTATTATTACGTCTTTTTTTGCTGAACTTCGAATACTTTAATTACATGTGCCCCTGTGTGCGAGGGTTTTGTCTGGTTGCTGGGCATTTATGGGCACGTTTCCACGTACGACGAAGGTGAGGAGGCGTGGCAGGGGGCGGGCCTTATAGGGGGTATACCTGAAAGATCGCCAGACATATTGCACTCGAGCTTCAAGTTAAACGACGTCGACTGCGACAGCGAAGCTTTCGTGTTGCGTCAAAGTTCAAGATGTAAAATTGGTTGCTATTAAAAATACGATAAATTTCTCATGGTGTACACTGCAAACAATTGTAGTTGGTATTTTTGGTAGTATGCCATTTTTATATTAATTATCAGGAATATTTTACGATATTATTGACTTTTCCAACACCAATTTGCAAGTTTATGATAAGTTAAATTTAAAATATGATTAAAAGAGTTTTTTCCCATGCTGTGTGTGTTTGAGTTACCTGCGATAATAGCTTTATGTGCTGCCTTTTTTGAAATTGTTTAAACCTGAGCTCACTCGCCGTCATCGTCAAAGTCAATATCAATACAGACAGAGTGAACCTCATAATCGCCATCATTGGCGGCTTTATCATTGAGACTTGGCGCACAGTTAAAAATAGTGAATTATTAATTGAAGAAATGACTAATTGTGCAATTGATTGTTTGCTTTGCTCTCTGATTTGTTTTTGCTTCTACCACACTCGATTTCAATTTGCCAAGGCAAAAATGCGGTTGTGGGACTGCGTCGAATCAAATTTAACGCCAATTGAAATATCTGTGACTTAGGTGTCGGGCGGTGTCAAGATTTTACCAAGAAACGCAACCAATTGAGGGAAAACCTAAAGGTGAAACAAAGTGTTGCGGGTAAAAATCAAATGCAAATATAAGTGAGAAGCAAAGATAATTGCGTCTCATGTGGCACTTATGCACACATTTTGGCACTGAAAATAATTGGGAATGAAGAAATTAAGCTGAAACATTGATTATTTTGAACTCTATTTACGAACACTGGTGTTCAATTCGATTTTTGTAAATGTGGCGAATGCCACATGCATTTTATATTTTCAACGTAGATTAATTAAAAAAGATACTATTAGATTAGAAAAATTGTTTAATAGTTTGAAAAATCTAATGGCTTCTATATATGCATTTTTAAATGTGCACATAAACGTATTATTTTCTATTATCGGATGATTATCTAACAACGGATGTGCTGCAATTAATCAACACTTCCGCGCCTAAGCTCTTTACAACACTGCTGCACACACCTGCATTGTCACCTGAGCCTTGTTTGTGTGAGTGTGTGTGTGTGTGTTTACCTTGTCATTGAGCTATCTTACGTCGCTGTCGCACTTCTCTCAGTTTTTTTTTTATCGAAATGTATTCATCTCAAGCGGCGACTTGGAAAACAAAAAGTAGAAAAATTTAGTTGCCATGGCTGTTTGTTTAACTTTTTAATGTTGTTTTAATGGCAGCTGTGTGTGTGTGATGCTGAGTGCGACTGTTTGCCTGTGTGCACATTTTCATTAACGCTTATTTGTTAATGGCCTGTGTGTTTTTTCTGGGTTTTTTTCTCCTTCGTGCTTTGCGGACTGCATATAAATCACTCTGGAAAAATATTGGTCAATGGGGAATTGGGCACTTTGATGTATTTCTGGCAGCTTTGTCATCAATTTATCACCATCAGAATTCTAGAATTTATATACTCTACAAAAGGTATACATTTAGTACGACAATAGTTTTGTTAAAATACTTCAAAACATTTAAAATAAAAATGTAAACAAATATTAAGTATTTGTTAAATAACACTTGACTATGAATTAAGTCACCTAATTTGCATAATGATGGAATGTGAGTCATTTGTTAACCAAAATAAATGGCAATCAACTTTTCGGAAAGTCGGCTTTCAAAGCATTTTTTGCAACTGACTCACTAAACCAGGTTAAATATATCGCTTGACTCAGAGATTAGAAATTTCTATGAATTTATTAGTTTCGTATTTAATTTTTCCGTTTACTGTACACTTTTTTCTTTTTTTTGTTATCTCATTGTCGGCAAACTAATAAAGTCAAGACAACAATTTAAGTTGGGGCTGCTGCACATTAACGTATGCATAACCTCAAAACCCAATGTCACGCGTATTATTTACTCCTCAGCCTTTAGTGGCTGTCTCCATCTATCTGTACCTCCATATCATCGCTATCGCTATAGCTATTGTTTGCAATATTTGCACGAGTGTTTGAGTCTCGAGCTGCGGAGCCGAAATCAACTGGAATAAACTGAAATGAAATGAAATTAGCTAACAAGCCAAGCCAAGTCGAGCCGAGCCGATCCAGCGACAGTCTCGTTGTCAGTCATAAATAAGTTGCAAATAATATGCGGACGACGGACATAAAAATAACTAATGGCAGATGGAGCCATCCACCTGTCGCCCCTCTCTATCTATTCGCTGGCTTGGTTGCATCATAAACCACCATGCCTCGTCGCACAGTGCATGCAAATTGTCAGCGTTTCATAACACTCCACGCACTATCTATGTGTATATATGGCGAAAAAGAAACCGAAAATGAAACCCCTTTATCCATCCCAACCATTTGACAATTGTCGAGCATATTGTCTTTCAAATAATAATTGCCGAACTGCAAACGAAGGCATTAGCCATGGCAAATAGTCGTAAATGGCACAGAGCAACAAGTGGGCGCAGCTTTGGCCTAATAAAAATAAAACACAGGCAACGGGGCGGATGAATAACGTGTTAGCATACTCGTGCGGTGACTGTACCTGATTTTCGGGTACAAGCTCAAGTACCTACCTGTACCCCCTGTTGAAGAATCTCTGAGTGTTTTGTTGCCTGGTAACTGGTTAGTTATTTGTTTATTTTGTGACTGGTAGTTTGGGAATTTAGCGATGAATAATAATCCATTTGTAACTTGTGGAATGTCAAGTGCTCACTGTTACAGGTTTTGTAACCCGATAATTGTGGTACTTTAAAATTTGTTGCGGCTAATTGACACTTTTACCACTTGTTGGCTAATTTGTTTATTTTTAAAACCAATTTTGTGTTTATATTTGGCATAATAGCTTTTGTTTTGATAATTTGTTTGTGTCAATACTTCAGTCTTGTATTCATCTCAAAGAGTGAGTGTTGGTAAACGTTTTATGTTTATGTCATTTCTAGAATCTTTTGAGTTGGACAATTCAGTTCTAAAGGAAATTTCTTGATAGCTGTCCCTGAAAAAAAAACCGTAAATAATAATCGGTGTTTGGAAATCCTTTTTATTGTGCCATGTGCCAAACAACCTGTTATTTATCAATTTCGATTTGATGAGGTTGATTATTGCTGATGATGTCTTGTCAACATGCGACCCAATTGTGTATGTCTGAGGCTCCATTCAATTTTTTATTTGCCCATTTTTCATAGTGTTTATTTTGTTGCTATTTTTCTGTTTTTTTTTTGTTTGTGTGGGCTAATGACATGATATCCCCCACTTTTATCAGGAGTTGGTTCCGTTTTGGGTCTCTATTTGCCAATTCCTAATTGTTTTCCCCCTCAATTTTTCCGCACCGCTCTTGTCTAGCCGTTTTTTCTGTTCGGTGAGGCAAATAAAATATTTTTAGGCCAATTGCCCTGCGTATAAGAGTGTGAGTGTGTTTGTGAAGTTAGATAAGATATGCACATGATTTCATTGTAAACGTTGTTGGGTCGCTATGAGTCGCTGTTGTTACCTCAAGCGGAAGTGGCTTTGACAACATTAACTTGATTTTATTTCCATTTTTACCAGTTTATTCTACGTGTTGTAAAACACACACGACAAAGAGCTCAAATCGTGTGCACTTTAATTTGATTGCCTTGGCTTGGCAGAAGCCGAAAGTCATTAACCAATTTCTTTGATCCAACACAACTCACGAACTTTGTACATTATGCACTAAAGCAGATAAATAAAATCAGAGGTTTAGGAATGCATTTTGATTGGTGTACGTGTGACGGGAATTACTTTGTTCGATACTGGCGCAATATCTTATGTACTTACTTACTATTATTAAAATAAATCCAAATAATATTTTATGATGGTACAAATTCAAAAGTGTTTGAACAATGACATATTCGAATTCGAACGTGCTCAATGTCCGGCTCCATTATAATTGGTATCGTTCGTCGGCCAGTGCTGATAAGCTCCCATGTCCCTTATGTAATTTGACCCAATTAAGATTATCGATTCGAATAACAATGAAAATTGCCCATACACACACCACACAAGCACAATTTGATATGAATTATCATTGGCATATTACTTCGCGCAAAAACTTTCCATTGATTGATTTGTCGCATTCAGTTGCCTTCCCCGAAAATCGGGGGCCAAATTTGTCAGCTAGATAAACCGACAATCCAACAAATGGCCGGCCATGTATCTGTTTGCGTGTGTTTTGCATGCGATACGTTTACAATTGACAAAAACAATTAACGGCAATGTAACCATCAAATAGTGGGTGGGCATTGGGTGGTTGGCTGGTTGCATAACGGTGCTTGGCCTCATGGAGTGGAAACAGCTCATCATCCAATGGACGATAGTCATGCATTACCTTGATCTCGGAGAGTAGTTAACATTAAAACTGAAACCGAGATTAAGTTTGAATAACCGACAGTATTTTATTGAAAACGTTGGCGTTCACTCACCAATTCCAGTGCTGGTAAACTCTTTTGCAAACACCGTAGTCATTCGTTCATTAATAATCCCCAATAAAGTAGCAAAGCAAATAAATCCCCCAAACAAAAGAACTAATTGTTCTTGTGAGTTGGCAGTTTCAAAAAAAAAAAAAAAAAAAAAAAAAAAAAAAAAAAAAAAAATGGGAAACTAAAAAAAACAGACATGACAGAAAGCCATGGACAGTGGGCCTCTTGGGCACGGACAGTGGACGAAACAGTCGGGGGGAAACGTGTGTGGCTAATGTATTTGCGTGCTGTGTTAATTGTGGCATCGCTGATGTTTTCATTTCCCCCTTCATGAGGTGTCTCATTTTCCGCCCCTATACCCTGTAATTCCCGCCTTTGGGGACTTCCATGTGGGCTTTTGTTATTGTTGTTCCTTTTGCCCGCTGTCATATATTTTCTTTACGTGCGCGATTTAGTTTGCTCTTTGCTATCTAGAACATTTAAGCCTAATTTGCTTCATTAAATCGTCACATTTGTTATTATGCCTTCTGTCTCATTTTTGTTGTAGTTGAATTTTTCACATTTTTTACTTTTCGTTTCTGGAGGCCAAATTGACGTCAAGTTGATGGGTTCCAGCTTTGTACAAGGGTATACTAGTTTTAGAGCACTAGTCCCACCATAAGCTGTGATTACGTATCAGAAATTTAATGAGGGATTTTATGGTATATATCGGTTAACAAACTTTGATAAGAGCACTGAACGCATTACGAAGTGAGAATACTTTAATCTTGCCAAATGCCTAATGAAATATTGCGAGCCAAGAATGTTAGTATACCCCAAACTTGGGGTTTAATTTGCGAGGTATCTGTTATTTCAGACCTTACAATGTTGTTCTTTTAATTCATTTTCAAGAGAAACTGCCGCCAAGTTGATGAATTGCTTTGTTCCCTGCTGTATTTGTTTGCTGGAGCTGTTTTAGCATTTAATGAACAGCTGTGAGGGCTTAAATTAATGAGTAGACCTAAAACTAAATTCTAATGTAATTAAGATTGCCTGCTGCTTCTCGATTTGTGTTTACTCGCTTTGTTTTGCCGCCCATTTCGAAATCCATTCATAAAACAGTGCTGCGTATATATCCTATATAGTTTACTTGGTCAGTTTGCTTTGGCTGATCGCTTGATTGCCTTCGGTTGCGCATTTAATGATTGGGGAGGGAAAATCAACTCGCCATGAAAAGAGGAGAGGGGAAAAAACCGAGAGAAAAAGACAAATAATTGCAGACATCATATTATTTAAAGCTCATTATTATGAGGGTTTTTTTTATATATATTTTTTTTTATTTTGAGAAACGTGAAGAAAAGGAAAAGCGACAAGTTGCGGGAGGAGTGCGCTTTTTTCCCCCTTTTGACTTCATTTTATTTGATGGATTAAAATGCGTTGCGCATACGCAATAACAGTTTTTCCCTCTCATTAAGTGTGTGGTGTGTGTTTGCTTGTGTATTATATTTTTTTTTTTATTCCGTGTGGTTCCGGTGATCAAACAATAAACGTGATTTTTGCCGTCTCTACTTTGACTCGATTTTTCAACATTTTGGTTTGGTTTTTTGTTGAACTCATTAATGTAGTTAATGGATATTAAACATAAACAAAACAATGCTCTCTATTCAAGGGGGATTCTCAACAGCTCGTCTCCGAAAAGGGAAACTTAAGTTATATAAACGAAAATGTTTGTTTTTAAACTGAGTTAATGATTGTGGGAAGAGTACAAGAATAATGACTGCAAGTCTATTTATAACAATTGTGATACGATTTTGGTAGCAATCCAATTACATAGTCTTTAAATAATAAATAAATTCCTAAATATGCAACTAGCCTGTTGAAATATAATAATAAAAACACGTTTTTTCACAAGAAAACCAGCTAAAAAAAAAAGAGTAATTTAGGCGTTTGAATGTTTTGTGTGCGTCAGTATGTGTGGCTGTTACACCGGCTTTTGAATTAAAGTTGTAAACGTTTTTCTGTATAAATTACAGATAAATTTGCCAAATCATTTCCGCCACAGCGGCAAACGATCAAAGTAGTGTGTAGTTCGTATTATGTAGCTTTGCGAGAGCAAGAGCGTTGGGAAAAAAATCTAAATTAAATAAAATTAAATCGCAATCAGAGGAAGTGACGCTGTGCGTTCTATTCATTCATAAAGGCAGAAAAAGCTGAAATGTGCAAAAAGAAAGAAGGCAGAGAAAAAGAGGCAGGATGCACTTAATTACCGATTCTGATTCAGTTGGCGACGCGATTGCGCTCGATTCAGATATCAGGCGAAAGGAAATCGAGGGCGTTGATTAGCAGAGTCAACAGAGCCAAAAACTCGAATAAAAAAGAAACCAACCGACCACCGACCCATTCACCACAAACACCGAGCACACAGAAGCATGAGCTCATTCCGTTTTTCGAGGAGCCCTCTTCAAGTTCACGCAGTGGCGATAATAAATGTGGCATGATGTCATAATTTGTGCAAACCGAACCACATTCAACTTGAATAATATTTTTAACCAAAAACCAGAGCGGAGGAGCGAGGGGTCGCCATCCCAAGGGATCCAGCAAACGATACCCTAGGAGATAGCTAATGGCCATTTGGTTAGCTAATAGACGTGTTCAGATGCGACAAGTCAGAAAAATTCGAAAGAGTCCAGCTTAAATTGATCGAAATTATCGATATTTATCGATACGATACTTTCTAAACCAGTGTTGAATAGTTTTATTAGTACTTTGCCTACCAAATTGTATAGCCAAACTGATGTAGCCAACGTATATAGAGTATCTAAAAGAACAAATATCTTTTGCAGCTAATGATTATTTATTTGCATTTCCTGAGAAATATCCAACGTCAGAGAACAGAAGATACGTGGAAAAAGCAAAGCCGAGTCAAAACTATTTCGATTCCATTGACGTCATCGCTTGTCACGTGAACCGCCAAACTCGCTGCCCCCTGACCTCGTCACCTTCCCCTTGAGGGGGTCAGTTCAAATGTCAATTGTGTCAAATTTAATTGGATATTCATACTTGGGGCGGCCGGCAGCCTTCCATGCTCTCAAAATAGCTAGCTTTTCGCCATTCGTTAATGTAAATATCAAGTGCACACCAAATGGGGAAGCAAACACTTTGCTTTAAAGCCAAGTTATGGCTGACAAATTTGTGAAGAGCAAACTTTTAGACTTGAACCTTAAGTGTTTGGTTCCACGCAGTGGAAAAAAGTTAATTATCAAATGTATACATGCCTATTTCCAAAGTCAAAGATCGTTTGCCCAGCATATGTAATTCTTAGTTATTTTCTATCTATGGAAGAGACTCAATTTGTGCACAGTTACTGCTTTAAACTGCATTATAGCACACTATTCCAAATGAATCATATACCATATAATTTATTGACTGGTTGTGTGTTTATTCTGGTGAATCAGACTTTGTCCATCTATAAACACGACCATTTCCGTTTGGCCATTAGGAAGTTATCCAGCTGAGATACACTATATCAATTAAGTAACCAGCGACGTATAAATATGGACACCATGTGTATCTGTATCTGAATCTCAATGTTTATGGTGCTCAGCGTCGGTTGCAGTTTGTTGTCAAACTGCCAGGTGAAATCATAAATACTTATAAATCTATACCAGATATAAGCACATGGTCGCGCTGCGATATATGTTAGTTGGTTTCTATTATTATATCTATGTGTTTGCAAATTATACAAAGAGTGGCAATTGTGCAAGAAATTTTGCATTCACAACGTGATCTTTCGATTTGCAACTAAAACACAACGCACGCTAGATAATCAACATATAGTGCTAAATTGCAGCTAAATAAGTGGAATGTGAATTTATTTTAATATTTTTTATTTCTTATATTTTGCAGATTGCAGCACAAAAACAATAAAGTGTGAAGACCATAATATCCTGGAAAGAAAACATTTCGTTTCGATAAGTACGACAAGACACGAAGCTACAAAATGTCTCCAAAAGCGGTAAGTTAGCTATAATATATAAATAATAAATAATTAGTACTGATTAGACAGCATTATAATATGGCCGAAATATTCCATTATAATGGTAACCATATATCACTGAAAGAAAGAAACCACAAACGAATCTGATAAAATGAATGTTGTGCACTAGCCTAGTAAATTATTAAAGATTAGTTATTAAATCACAACGAAAAGGTTGTCAGCTATCAGCTATCGGAAATTGTGTTCTTATCAAGAGAGCACTTGAACTACAATTGTCGTCAATTGCGGAGTTGGGATCGCATCTTTTAATAATCGTATTTTTTTTCCTGGGGGATGGCCAATGGCGAAGACGTCATATTGGCGCAACTGTTGTATTTGATTTTTGGACATTTGCCAAATAAATTTCATCACTATCATCAGATACACGGACGTGGAAGAAAAGTGGATTAGAAGTCGACGTCATTGATATGACATATGAGTTAGACCGTTATTTCATACCCCGACATTTGCCAATTTCTTTTTGACATGTTGTGTTTTCTTTTTGGCAAACGTCAAAAGTTCTTATCAACCACAAATGGTCTAATGACATTTTTACGGCAACTTAAATGTTTGATGGATGTATTGTGTTATAGGTTCATCAACACAATCACGTGTTTGAGTGATTTAATAATACAATTTGCATGATTGAAAGGTGATTTTTGTTTAAACTTTAAGAAGACGTTTCCCTTTTAGGGAAATTTCTCTGGCCAGTGCAGTCGTCGCTGCACATCGTGCTTGAATGGTTTCTCCATAACTTTCCCTTTTTTCGCTATAGTTTTTCTCATCCATACCTAGATGTTTATTGGTGTGTTTGAATAGCTTGATATCTGAGTGGCGAGGGAGGGGGTTAATTGCTATTTGAGGCCCGAAGCGGCACCAATAAAACAGAATTGACAGCCAACGCGTCGTATGATTGACGCTGATTTGTTTGCCTGCCTTGGGGCGGCGTTTCTACACAGCGCTGGCCAAATAAATAGTGACCAAACTAAGCATTAGCCAACAAATCAACTAATTCAAACAATAATTCATTTAGAGAATTGGTTGGGCATTGACTTATGTATATATTTTAAAATATATTTTACCATATTGCACTATTTGCTTGACCCTCATTGCATTCACATACTCCTCTTGTTCTGGAGACCTATTTGACCTCTGGTCAGTTTTTTTTATGGTCGCGGCTGTCCAATTTTAGATGCATAATTAACATGCAATTTATATTAACTTGACAACGAATGAGTCGTACAAAAAATTTTCCCATTTTCTTGGGCAGAAATTAAGTTAACTTTTGTTGTGTTCCCTTGGCTTTTCTTTTGCGTTCTGCCGCCGTCGCTTTCCCAGTGTTGTTGTTTTTGTTTTTCCTCTTCTACCATTTATTTTCCTTTTGCGCTTGCCTTTCTTCCCATTTGGCGACTTAAAAACGTGCCGTGACTTTTCCATTTTCCTCAGTTGCCGCTGGACAACAGAATCGAATCGTCGCTTTTCCGCTTTTATTAAACGTCGTGTCGCGTTGCTCGCTTGGTTTTCCCGCTGGAGTGTGCTCCTCAAGAATATATATTTCTCAGCCGGAGATTTGCATTGAAAAGGCGTAATAATTCAAAAGCTACTGCGCAACCCGTTTTCGGTGCCCAAAATGGTCGTCGTCTCCGACAGCCGCGTCCGTTTGCCGCGTTACGGCGGAGTTAGCGTCAAACGGAAAACGGTACGGAGCACACTACTCACTATTATCCACGCTTTTCCTCCCGAGCTGGAAAAGCGCTTCCCCCCTTTTCATTTTTTTTTTTTGTAATGTGCTGCACTTTTGTGGTTTCAAGTCAAAAACAAATTTTTTTTTGAAAAACTGGTTATTATGCTCTCAACTTCCGTTGGTGTTTTTCATTCTCGGCGGCCAGGGAAAAAAAAAAAAAAACAGAAACCACGGTGGTTGCATTAACCCAAAAACGTTAATTGGATTGAAATGAAAAACGTTTTCAATTTCCTAACATTGTGTCACGTTTGATTTGCATTCAGCAGCAGAAAGCGAAAACAAAACAATGAGCCCTCGGACTGAAAAGCCAAACACAATGATGAAATTTGCGTCAGGGGAAGTCAAAAATTTGGAATTTTGGGTCTACACATTGTTTTTCCCATGCACTGAAAATGGTAACAAAAAAAAAAACAAGCGGATTTCCAAAGGCCCTTTAAAATGCAGCTGGTTCAATCAATTTTAAAAGATAATGATTAGGAAATTAAATAGTTTAAAGGTATAGGAACTGATTTAACTTCTAAGCAACTGCTTTTCATATATTTTAATATAGTAAAGGAATATTTTAAACGATTGGTTTTTTTAAGTAAGGCTTTCATTTGTTGGCCACGTGGCAAAATAGCGATCTGAATAGTTAGGATGCATATTAACCCCGAACTCTGATCTATGATCGTAGTTACTTTGACCCAAATTGGGCGATTGCGCAATGGCAAGCTGCAGTTAGTACAGTTGACATGTGCATTGGTTGTATGTCCGCCGTTGGGTGGCAATGTGGGTGGAATTTCCCTCGCTTTTCCGCCATTTCACATGGGAAGTTGGTCAAGTGACACGAGCAGTGGGATAGATAGCGCCGCAGCTCTCTACCTCTCTCTCTCTTGTATAACCGCCGATTACCAATGACTGGCCATCCGGTCTGTATTCCCATACACACACACACAACACACACACCTCACACACCTCACACCTGTGTGTGTTTCCCCCACTTGTTTCCACTATCTAGAGCTGCTGGTCATTTCCAGCTTGTTGCTATTGTCATGCCTGATTGATTTTTGCTTTGCTGTTTTCCAAGCGTGATTTTTCACTGCGGCCCGCTTTCATTTTCCCTCTTTCTCTGAATTTTCCCCCCATTTTTCGAGCATTTTTCACCCATTTGAAACGTGTGTGTGTGTGTGCGTTTAAGTCGAAAGCCCGACTTATGCAAGACGTGGCAATCGAATCCAATCCTCTAAAGCGAAACGGGAGCTCTTGGCACGTGCCCTGCTCACATGTCGGTCCGTTCCAATCCCGTTAATCCATCGACCCCTAAACAAATCGTGGGGATTCCCCTCTGCACGCCACGTTCCTCGATAGGTGTCAATTTATCTATTTTTTTTTTCCTTTTGGCCCAGCTGGAATGTATTCCATTCCACGATTTAGTTAGCTTTCCATGTCATGGATGGCACTTTTAACTTAAAAATGCAGCAAAAGAAACAAAGAAGTTACACATTCTGTTAAAATGATTCATTCGTTTCAATCGGCATTCTTTACATTCTAAAGGCAAAGCTTTGTTCTTTTAGATAATTAAATTGAAAGAATTTAATTGAAATTCCTCGAAAACGTAGTAAGCATTGTTCTATCTCCGCTAATTTCAGCTAAATGTGCGCGTCACGACAATGGACGCGGAACTGGAGTTCGCCATCCAGTCGACGACGACGGGCAAACAATTGTTTGACCAGGTGGTGAAGACGATCGGCCTGCGGGAGGTTTGGTTCTTTGGACTCCAGTACACCGACTCCAAGGGCGACTCCACATGGATCAAGCTGTACAAAAAGGTAATAATAAAATTATATTTATTATTAAATATATTAAGAATATATTTAGAATATTTATTAAGATTGCATGTACATAATATTTATAAATGTAATATAATATAGCCCGAATCGCCGGCCATAAAGACCATAAAATATTTAAAGCGTGTAAAGAAGTATGTGGACAAAAAGACAGCCGACAGCAATGGAGAAAATCATTCAGAGACGATCGAAGAGGATGACGACGCCGATGATATGGTGGGCAGAGATCGAGAACATATATAGTATATATGCCAAACCAGCGAACCAAAAAGTCCCAGCTAGATCATAAACCGAAAATATCCTGTAAAATGCCAATTGTAATATGTATTTATCGCCTCGCCTCCGAATCCCTAGCTTAAGTTAATTTAACTAATTGATTAACTAATAAATGCAATCTCTGTATATGATTTAATGCTGCACCACAACAAACAGACTGGATCAATGCCGTTTTCGACATGGGTAACACACAGACGCATGCACTTTCTATGAAATTATGTTTATTATTTAATTATTGAATCGGGAAAACCAAACGTTTAATTTCGTATACAAAACCATTTGCAGTTCGTAAACTCTACCGTGTATTCGCATCTAATAGATAAATGTTTATCCTTTTCTTAGGTGATGAACCAGGACGTGAAGAAGGAGAACCCCTTGCAGTTTAGGTTCCGTGCCAAATTCTATCCCGAGGATGTGGCCGAGGAGCTGATCCAGGACATTACCCTGCGTCTGTTCTACCTGCAGGTGAAGAATGCCATACTGACCGACGAGATCTACTGTCCGCCAGAGACATCCGTGCTGCTCGCCTCGTACGCCGTCCAGGCGCGTCATGGTGACCACAATAAGACCACCCACACAGCCGGCTTCCTGGCCAACGATCGCCTGCTGCCGCAGCGCGTCATCGACCAGCACAAGATGTCCAAGGACGAGTGGGAGCAGTCGATCATGACCTGGTGGCAGGAGCACCGCAGCATGCTGCGCGAGGATGCCATGATGGAGTATCTGAAGATCGCCCAGGATCTGGAGATGTACGGCGTCAACTACTTTGAGATCCGCAACAAGAAGGGCACGGATCTTTGGCTGGGCGTGGACGCACTGGGCCTGAACATTTACGAGCAGGACGACAGGTTGACGCCGAAGATTGGTTTCCCGTGGTCCGAGATCCGCAACATTTCGTTCTCGGAGAAGAAGTTCATCATCAAGCCGATCGACAAGAAGGCCCCGGACTTTATGTTCTTTGCGCCACGTGTCCGCATCAACAAGCGCATCCTGGCCCTCTGCATGGGCAACCACGAGCTGTACATGCGTCGCCGCAAGCCGGACACCATCGATGTGCAGCAGATGAAGGCGCAGGCGCGCGAGGAGAAGAATGCCAAACAGCAGGAACGGTTAGTACGGATTTCTAGTCTTGTCTGTCTGAATGAATCAAAAGTCTGGAAATTTCATGATACAACGTTTCAATGACCCGAAACATATTGATTCAAACATATCATTTCCATGACTCTGATTCATGCAGGGCTGTAATCTGCAAGCATTCCCCTTCTTATATTCGGTGTTCTTCCGTTTTTTGCAGTGAGAAGCTGCAGCTGGCGCTGGCCGCACGCGAACGTGCTGAAAAGAAGCAGCAGGAGTACGAGGATCGGCTAAAGCAGATGCAGGAGGACATGGAGCGTTCGCAGCGCGACCTGCTTGAGGCGCAGGACATGATCCGCCGTCTGGAGGAGCAGCTGAAGCAGCTGCAGGCCGCCAAGGATGAGCTGGAGCTGCGCCAGAAGGAGCTGCAGGCGATGCTGCAGCGTCTCGAGGAGGCCAAGAACATGGAGGCCGTCGAGAAGCTGAAGCTCGAGGAGGAGATCATGGCCAAGCAGATGGAGGTGCAGCGCATCCAGGACGAGGTCAACGCCAAGGACGAGGAGACAAAGCGTCTGCAGGACGAAGTGGAAGACGCCCGACGCAAGCAGGTCATTGCGGTATACTTTTTACTATTTGTTGGCACCGAAAACCAACGAATATAGTCTTGATACCATTCTGTGTCCAACTTTATACTGAACATTGTCGTTTTTGTAGGCCGAAGCCGCTGCCGCTCTGCTGGCCGCGTCGACAACGCCGCAGCACCACCACGTGGCCGAGGATGAGAACGAGAACGAGGAGGAGCTGACGAACGGCGACGCCGGTGGCGATGTGTCGCGCGACCTGGACACCGACGAGCATATCAAGGACCCCATCGAGGACAGACGCACGCTGGCCGAGCGCAACGAGCGCTTGCACGATCAGCTCAAGGTGGGTTCGGAATCGAGTTCCTTGAGGATCTTCCTTACTAACAATATTAATTTGATATATATTCTAGGCTCTGAAACAAGATCTGGCGCAGTCTCGTGACGAGACGAAAGAGACGGCAAACGATAAGATCCATCGCGAGAACGTTCGCCAGGGACGTGACAAGTACAAGACGCTCCGCGAGATCCGCAAGGGCAACACAAAGCGTCGCGTCGATCAGTTCGAGAACATGTAAAGCTATTGCCTTTCGGACGGGCCGGATCAGAGATCGATAGTGCGAGAGAGATGGAGAGGGAGCGGTGTCTCCAGAAAGAAAAAGAAAAAGATATAACTACAGCATAATAATGATGATGATAACGAAGATGATGATGATGATGATGAAGAAGCAACAAATATAATTCCGGTCGCTGGCACAGCCTATTGCTACTATCCCCCCAGCGACGACCCTTTTCCACCCATAAGAACTTCCTGCCTCCTAAGTGAATTGAAATGAAATCTACACTTTGTTTGACCGCCGTTTTGTCTCGCAGCTTTTGTATAGAAGAATCAAGAAGCAAGAAAAAGAAATAAAAATATAAATCAATGGAAAACAATTCAGTCAGACACAAAACACACTCATCCATATGAATAACATGAGAAACGGTGGGGAAGAAGGACCACATCTATATGGACAATCAGCAAATGAAAGGATCAAGCTATCGGAAAATATGTCTAAATCCAAGCAGAAGCAATAGAAAATATACATTTCTCCTTTTCCCAATGGATTCATAGAGAAAACGGAACGAATAGTAATAGATATTGAAAAGCAACAATTAAACAAAAACAACAACAACAACAAGAACAGCTACTACAACAAAACAAACAACTATTTGCATTTTCCCCCGTTATAATTATTATTTTTATTATTATATAATTACTATTTTTTTTTAAATTTGTATAATTAAATAAGAACTTGATTAATTGTTTCTTAAATTAACTTGAGAGAGAGCAACAAACAAAAAGAGAAAAAATATATTATATAAAATATTTTTCTTTAATCTATTTTTGTTTTGAAAGAAAAAGATTCTTAAAAAATGAGAAAACAAACAACAAAAACTATTGTGAAAAAACCAAACAAAAAGTTTTTAAATTAAACAATAAAAATGTAAAACAACAAAATGCCACGTTTTTATTATACATATGTAATATACATAGATCTGTTTCGACATGTATAAGAAATACTACTCTTACATGTCGAATTAGTTTTAATGAATTTTAATCTACATTTACATCGTCAACGTCAAAGGTATTCTACTTTCTACATGGAAAAGTAATTACTTTAAAATTCGTACTTTGTTTAAATATGAAACCATTTCCCAGCCAAATAAGTAGATAACGTGTATTTTTACTAGCGCTTTATTAATGCAAATATCAAGTTGATAACAATAGATACATCAGCTATGCGTATGTTTTATGTAGTATGTATATATTTATCTATATTATATGCTTACAGATATCAGATATCATGACATATGTGGACTGTATAGCAAAAAAAAAAGAAGGTGAATAACCAACCAACCGCGCAACTTAAGGTAGCAAAATAACAAAAAAAAAATGGTAAGAAATCCAAACCGATTCTTGTTTCGTTGGCTTTTAGATAACATTAGATACATATACAATATAATCGTAGGCTAAATCAGTATTATGCATATAATAAAAACACGATTTCTCTCTTTCTGAAGGCACATAATTACAGGGGCTGGCGCCTTTCTCTTCCATCCGATCTCCCATCCCCAATCCCTCAATTCGGGGCAGGAATGAAGGCATATATAGTTGAGAGGCCATACTTTGCTATAGCAATTGAGTATATGAATTATACGTGATAGTTAGCAAAGTGCTTACTCTTTTTGGAGTCGTCGTAAGCAGTAGCCACTGTTGTTTCTTCTTAGACTTAATGTTTACATGGATATTTGTTTTATTTTTTGTTAGTCGAGTGTCGCAAAAATCTCTGTATTTAAAATTTTTGTAGATCTCAAAAGTATGAATTTGTATTCCAAACAAAAAAAGATTTTCTTTTAAAATCCTTGGAGATTTTTGCGACACCCCCATTCGATTAGTTTGGACTTCGTTGCACGGTTTTCACTTTTGGTCAGGGGTGCTCCTATTCCAAGAGCAAGAACCACACTTAATGGCTAAGTTCGGATCCTTCTCAATAGGGATTAACTGCGGCCAGACCAACTCGTCCGCCGGTCCTGGCGAAAACGGGCTCCGCATAGCTGTGCCTGTAGCCCTTGGGCATTTGGGTCAGTGGCTTGCCCGAATTTCCACCGGAAGAAGCACCACCACCACCGCCGCCACCGCCGCCACCACCACCACCACCTCCGCCTACATCTCCAGATCTTATGGGCGTGGCTGCTGGTGAGGGATATCGCTCCATGTGGCCACGACCCGAACCCGTCGTCGATGGATTCTTGGTTTCCACGCTCTGCAGGAATTCCCGGGAGTGGGCGCGTCCACCGAGTCTTTCACGCTCCCGCTCATGACGGTAGGGATCCCGGGACTGGTCTCGATTGTAGTCCCGATCTCTATCCCGCTCTCTGTCCCGCACGCTGCGCTCCAAGTGCCTGGGAGGCTCCGGTTCCCATTCGCCGCGGGATCTGGCTCGGGATCGGTTTAGGTCACGTGGATTGGACTTTTCGCTGACCACCGGCGGTTCCTCCTCCTCGCTCCACTGCTCGTACGTGCTGGGTGGCTCAACGGAACCGCGACGCCGGCGCGATGACGATCGATACGGATCCCGATGCGGTGTGTCGCGCTCATCCACGTCCGGATAGCGATTTACCGCAGGTCGCTGTTCCAATGCCCGGAACTTGTCCTTGGCATCGTGGAAGCGATCGCGCTGGGAACTCTGCGGGACCGGTGGCTCCCTAAAGTCCCGGTCACGATCTCGCTCCCTCTCCCGCTCCCGCTCCCTGGTCTTGGGAGTAGCTTCTGCGTAACGCATGCCCGTGGACTTCATCATCTTCTCCATGCTCTGTATGTAGGGCAGGCTCTCGGCCTCCCTGTATGGATTGCGATCCCGGGAATGCTCCCTCTCGCGTTCGTGATCCCTTCGCCGCTCGCGTTCCGCATCCCTGGGATGATCTCGGTCACCCCGATCCCTGTCATGTCGACGTTCCGTGGTCCTCTGACCCAGATCCGTGCCCCTGTGCACGGCGGCGTATTTGTTGTGACCCGCGGAGCCACCCGTGGATGTGGGCACTCCACCAGTGGGATGATCGAAGGGCAGATGCTCCGTCGTTGACTCCACATAGCGCTGGCGATAGCGCTGATCCTCGCCAGCGCCATAATTCTTGAGCAGCTGCTGCTTCTTGCTGGTATACTCCATGAACTTCTGCTTGTCGGTGAGGTTCTCCTTGCGCTGATGGTGATGCACTGGTGGTCCCTGCGGCTGTTGGTGGTGCAGTGGCAGCGACTCACTGCCCGGATCCGAGTCCTCGAAATCATCGTGGTTATCATCCAGACGAGAGCGTGACTTCCGATCCCGTGGCTCGTGGGCCAGCTTCTTGTTCAGCAGACGATTGATCTCGTTGTATTTATCCGTGTCCCTCAATTTGGCCGGCTGATGATTGACGGCGGATTGCTGCTGCTCCTGCTGCATCACCCGATTGAACTTGGCATCGTAGTCGGCCGGACGCATTATGATCGGCTTGATCTCATCCTCGCGACTCCAGGACTTGTTCGAAATGGAAGCCGGAGTCTTGGTGCGCTCGCGATCTCGTTCTCGTTCTCGATCCCGGTCGCGCTCACGGTCACGTTCCCGCTCCCGTTCTCTGTTCCTCTCGAGCTCTCGGTCTCGATCTCGCTCCCTCTCCCGTTCACGCTCCCTGTTCCTCTCCAGCTCCCGCTCCCGCTCCAGTTCCCTTTCGCTGGGACGCGGCTGATATGGTTTGGCTGGCAGATCCCGGAGATAGCTATCCTCCGGCGGCTGGACGGCGCTCTTCCGCTTCAGTTGCGCGTGATGGGGCAATGCGATTTGTGACGGCTTCAGAGCAATCACCGAGTTGTCCGCCTCGTTCGACCAGTGCTCGTCATCTGGAGGTAAAGGTTGGAATTTCTATATAATACTATATTACAGATTGTAGTTAATAGCCACTTACCACTGGAACTGTTGAGCTCCTGCCGCTCCGGACTTGGTGCCAGATCGGATCCGATGCCCGAGGATCCGCGCGAGGAAACCTGCTTGCCATTGGCGGTGGCCGCCGCTCCGCCCGCCACATTGGCCACACCCGGCACCTGACCCTTCGGCGATCCGCCCACAATCAGTGCGTTCCGACAGCGCCGCAGCTCGATGGCCGTCAGGTTGCCCTTGGAACGGTGCACCGTATCGTAATCCCTTGGCGGGAGCAGCAATGGCGGCCCATTACCATTCAACTTGGCCCTCAGCTCGGCGGCCAGGGAGTCGAAGAGGTCGCTATTCTGCTGCGGCGTCAGCGGCGGATGGTGCAGCGGATGTGGCGGATGATGTGGATGGGCATGCGGATGGGACTTGGAGTTGCCGTGCGGCGGCGAGCGGGAAACGGGCGAGGAGCCACCCGCAACCAGGCCGTGCTCCTCGCTGCACTCCGATTCCCGGGTGCTGTTGCCCGTATCGCTGCCCAGCGAGCTGCTGAATCTCTTCGGGGACGAGGTCTCGTGGCGGCGACCCTCACGATATCCACCCAATGGTTGTGACTGCAGTTGGTGATGGTGGTGCGATCCCGGTCCTGCTCCGCCGGAGGACGAGGTCTTGCCATTCGACTCGTGCCGCTTCTCGTTGCTACCGTTCATGGGAATCGGCGGCAGGATGCCCAATCTGCAAAGGTAAGTTCTAGTTAGTACTCACGTTTTTTTTTGAAGAGGAATTAAGATTTAGCAACCGTTAGCTACCAGAATTTTCAGAATATTTTCCACCTTGCCAGCCAGCTTTTCCACCTTTATCGATGGTGACAGCCTGGCTAGGCGGCACTTTTCAAAGCAGAATTTCCTCGAAGCCATCGAGTGAGCTTCTCGAGGCATTTAAGATATTTAAACTCGTGGATGTGGATGCGATCTTGGTTGTGGATGTGGATGTGGGTGCAGTGTGGGCGATGGCGAATCGCTGGGCTGTCGTGTGGTGGGAATGCGGCAGTCGGTGAAGATTGCCCATGCAATTACTTTGGGAACTGGGACCACGCTGGGAGTCCAAGAGCCCCCCACTATCATCATCATCATCATCATCTGCATCCACATCCACATACCCAGTGGGGCGATTATCGCGATCGCTCGTCATGTGTTTGGGTGAGTGTGTCTAATGGAGTGACTAAGTGGCCCGGCTGCCACTGCTTCTGCTTCCTGCTCGCTGCCAAAGTTGGCGGCACAATTAATTAAACGTTGCATAACAAAACTCCACAGCAGTCGCAAAAAAAATACGAAAAAAAACTGGAAAAACGAATGCTGCAAATGCCCAATTTGCATTATAATGTGCAACTGTGCATAAAGTTATAGAGGTGTTTTCCTGATGAAAAATTAACTGTTCAATTAAATAAAATATAAAAAAAAAATTGCTTGCAACTTTGTAGAATAGTGTTAGAAACACATAAACATAACAGCTGCCAGTAATGGGTAACTAACTATTCATCATTCTAAGTACAAAGTACATTTTCCTATTATTCAATGAAGGGAGAGTCACCCCCTTCCTGCTCTTCTTTCCAAGTACCAAAAACCCATTTGAAAAAAGGTAATTAAATTTATGGCCCACCTGGTCTCCAGCTCCTCGAAACGCTTCTGGTTGTCGGGCCGGTTGATGAGGATCTGCAGCTGGAGATGCAGTGCCTCCGCCGTCGTCTCCGAGTCGCAGCGGTAGGCGTGGACGTGGAGCGGGCACTTGGTGGCCGGATTGTAGAGCAGCAGGACGCAGGCGACGATGTCGTCCGTCTGCACCGAGCTGGTTATGGCACTGTGTGGAATCAGATGCTTCGAGGCACCCTGCGGATGAACGAGAACAGGAATTAATGGTTGCGCCGCACAGCGGGGATTCAACGTCAGGATAAAATCCAACTAAGTCTAAAGTCCAAACAAAATATATAATCATATTTGTTCCATTTAATTACAGCATTTTTTAGCGGCCCCCACTCACCTGGACGATTTTGATGCCCTTGTGGGAGACCTGGAGCGTGACCTTGAGCGGCTCCTGGCCGCGGGATCTGTCCACCAAATAGGGGAGGACCGAGTTTATGACGCGGGCGCCACGCAGCCCCTTCGCCTCCTCGGCGCCCAGGAACCACACATAGTAGGAGGCCTTCTGCACGTCGCGACGCAGGCGCAGCGCCATCTTCAGGACGGAATGTGCAACTCAGGCACACTCTAAGAAAATGTGGCAACTATTCGAAAGGCTTTTGGTGATTCTCGACGGTTGGGTGTAAATGCAAACTGGCATTTAGATAATCTGAAATAAGGTAACTTGTATTTATTGCATATGGCATAACAAAACACAATATATATTTAATAATATTTAAAGTTAGTAGTTCTGCCTTAGAAAGCAAAATTCCATATAAAGAACGTTATGAATATTGACAACTTTTCTGTATAATTAAAAACGAAGTCAAGGGAAAAAAAATCGTTAATGACAAATCGTTTATCGAAATCGCAATATTTGCATACGCTTGAAAATCGGATTAGACGTTTTTAGTAATCTAACCCGAATGGCAATAAAAATCTGTAATTCAAAAACGTGTTTGTCTGAAAAACTGTCTTGTGTTGGAATTCCTAATGGATGATTACATAAAGCGCTGACAGGACCAGCAATTTGTAAAATACTGGTCATTTACTTTAAAAACTAGAGTTTTTTAATTGTTTTGGGTATTATTCTGATATAATTAAGAAATGATAAACATGGCACATGGAATTCATCTAAAGTAGAACAGGTTTACTTCAATAAACAAAAAGAAGACATAAAACCATTTGATTCGTCAACATAACTAACAGTTATTTCCTCCAAAGAAGCATCCCGAAATCGGGAAACAGAATAATCCCGATAAACATAATCCCAATGGAAGAAAAGTGACTGCTGCCCAGGTAGTATATAAAAGATATTGTATCTGGACAATCACAAATCAGTTCTTAATGTCAAAGAGGAAACTTTTCAGCACTGGTGATTTCAATTTGATCGACTGGAATGCAAATCGTTGGCCCAGGCAACTGTTTTTTTTCGATAGTCGGCGTTGAAGATGGCGGGTAACGGCAAACCAGATGGATTCAAATGCAATCTCGTCATGTGTCATAATTCTGTGAAATCAAGAAAACCAGAAAGCCATCCGTGGAGGAACAACAAAACTGGGGCCAAAAAAAAAAGAAAAAAAAACACCGACCAAAATCGAACCGGCCAAACGAGCAAACGGTATTAACCCGTCGCACAGGTGTTGGATGCCATTCAAATGCACTGGAAAAAATGTTGCACTTGTTTTAATATTTTACAAAATGTATTTACTAGTTAGAAATTTGAAGTGGTACATTTCAAATGCATTACATAACAATCGGGCTCTATTTAATAGTCCTTTAGTATTGGTATTTCATAGAATCCTATACTTTTGGATAGTTTGTCCATTAAGATATTGCTACTTCAAGATGAGATATTTTACTTTACATTATTTACTGCTATTCCTTTTTACATAATAATGTAGAAGCAAAGATATTTTCTCTGTGCATCGCTCTCTGTACGAGATTCTTCCCAAATAACATTTATAATCGATGATTTTGTGCGACTTGTTGTTCGCCACCGCGTAGGCCAAAAGAATCTTGTTTTTTCAGTTATGCATTCGGCTCAATAACAAGGCAAATAAAAACCGCAGAGAAGGAGACGCTTTATTGTGAGCTTAAAAAATTTACATACCACACAAAAGTCGCTGAGAAAAAAAAACATATATATGTATATATATCTGAAGCTGACTGCCCACAAACGATATTATTAACCTCAAAATGGTTCTAAATATATAAAATTTTTAGAGAATGCATTATAATGGCGCAAATAACAAGCAAACCTGACTGAATGTGAAAAACACACCTGGTTCTTGAGAATGTGGTTAAAATAGATAAATTTGGCAGTACGCGATTTTTGGCAGCTTTGCATTTACCCAGCTAAAATGTGAGATTTTGAATTTGAAACAACATTGTTTGCGAAATTTCCTAGTGTTGCTAATTGTAAATTAACATTCGTGGAAGTAAACAATTTTCGATTCGTTTCGATTGGCAATATTTTTGAGTATGTTTCAGGAAGTCTAGCTGGTTAAGTCATAGCAAAAATGTGGCTTTGTGCAATTATCAGCGTATTTTTGTGATCAAAACTTGTTTCAAAAGAGTTCGTTGTGTGGGAACTTTGATTGATGACCCATTGTTTTGGTACTCAAATAAACCCGAAAACCGCGATGATATTCAGTTGGATATCATATAACTATAATCATACAGCTCTTAGGTCACAAAAAAGTTTAATCTCTTTATTGATGGGATTTAAAAACTATTGCAAATTTATTAATTGTTCTAAACTTAGCTAAATATTCAGTTAAGCAGTTCGAAGCTAGGAACTCCCTAGAAAAAACAAGAAAAAACCCAAATAGATTTCCATTTTTATGCGAATGTGATGAAAGAGCAACGTTCGTACAGCAGTTAAAGATATTAGCATAAACAATCCGTTTGCTGATCACCCAAGCAGCAAATAAACAATTTGCAAAGAGATCTTTTGTTATGCCGGATTGTATCTGCCTGAGGGTCTGTATATATATGCTATATCTACAGAAATCTGTAGAATCGTCTGTTCATAATAGCGCAAGTTTCATGTCTTGCTTCATTTTTCATACCTGAGCTTAACTGCGATTTAGAATTTTCTGTTTAGAATACCTAAAAGCTTACATTTCGTTTATAAAATGTATCTTATATATTTAAAAAAATAATTAATTTTCTCTAGAAATCTTTAAACAGCCTTATTTCCATTGTGAACTAAATCTAGATGTTTTAGTTCGATTTATATACTTTTGCACAGAAAACTTGTCAATATTATAACAGATATTATAACAGAATATCTTAATTTAGTAGTCCAGGTGTTAGTTATTGAAGCAAGATAAATGTATCCTGTATTTCAAGAGTTCTTTTGAGGGTATCTTTTAGAACCATTTTGTATCTGTGCATGCAAATCAAGAGTTCTTTGGGCGTTAGTTGCGGATTCTTTTTTTACAATTGTCTATTGTTGCTGGCCTTTTTTGGCCATTTATTGGATTCGTATTGCCATTTTTGTTGCTCGCCGTGGTTCGGCTTATTTCTTGTGGCTAATAAATGGGTTAAGCGCATTTTCTGCCGTCTTCTGCCGATGGGAATTGGTAACAACACAGTCGTGTGCACACACAAAGCTACACAGATACATAGATACACTTTGGCACTTGCACTATTTGTTTGCTCGTTTTGTTTTGTTGCTTGTTGTTTTTCGTTTGGTATTTATTCTTTCTACGCTTTTGCTCCATTTCCGAGCTGAACTCGATCAATGAACCGTTTAAAGCTCTCACACAGATACGCACGCACACACTCACGCCGAAGTGGAGCGTTTAAATTTCTAAAAAAACTTATTTGATTAACGGTAATGGCCAAGAGAGTCTTCTTTCTCTTCCATGCTCACACACACACACACACACCAGCAGTACACACCTCAGTATCTCTATGAGTGGTTGGAGGTTTAAATAAAAAAAAGTTAACAAAAAGAGTTCGCTTCACTCGCGCCCAGTTTTTTTATTCAGCCGCGAACAGACGTCTCAACGCTTCGACCGCCAGCAATCGACTGACTTGGCTGACTGCCTCGAAAACCGCTCGGAGCCCACAGCTCTCGACCGAGCCGTAACCCCCAACCCCCCAAGCACCGTCCCCAAAGCCGATCCCGCCACATCGGACCCCAGACCGTGTGCACTGCAAAAAACTAGCAGTGACTATTTGAAGAAGAACTAAAATGCAGCTGTATTTTTAAATCAAATTTCTTATGCAGCATCCATCCATTCAGTTGAGTTCGAGTTCTACCTAAATTGAAATTAACTATATATATTCTAATTTAAAAAATTTTCTAGATGATTAAAGATTTTACTTGCATATTATTCAATGCATAGTAAATTTGACAGTTTCTTTTCCAGTGTAGATCGCACCAACGGAGCCGAGCCCGAACTTGTTTTTTGGCTTAGGCCGCAAAGAAAGTCAAGTAGTAGTACCCACACTGCTATATATCGCACCCTGGGCCAGGTGATCTTGAAACCAGATCAATTCAGGTGAAATTCAGTGCTAAAGAATTGCATTAAATATGCAATTCCAAATGAGATACATAGCAAATTAAAGTGAATAAAATAGATTCAATTGCATAGGTACATATGTACATATATAAAATCTTAAAATCTTTTTTTTTTGCATTCTAAAAGTTCTTCTGTTTGGGTCCATGTCTTATCTCATCGATCGCATCCGATTCGACTGCTTTTTGCGCATGTTTGGAACCACTGTGCGGTTTTCTTGACTGTGGAGACTTGTGCTGGAATGTGTTGAAATTAAAAGTTGTTGGGTTTTTGGGCGCAGCAGCGTCAACTTCGCGGCTCTGGCCAAAGTGTTGTTGTTCTTGTTGTTGCCGCCGTTGCCGACTTCTTTTTGCTTTTGTTTTTGGCTTAGACAGGTGTACAGACGCTATTGTTGTTGCCACTGGTTGTGGTGCTATTGATATAGCATTGAGCACTTTTTGAAAAGCCGTCGTGCATTCTACAAGTTTTCCAGCCACCAACTACCACCACTACTTGGCCAACTTTGATTGTGGTTGCAAAAAAAAGAAAAAACAATACCAGATGAAAAAAAACTAAGAAAATAAAGTAGGCAAAAAATGAAAAACTTGGCATTTAACTTGGGCTTTTGGTCGCGCCAGTGAAATCCGCGTTTTCAAAACGGAAATGCTCAAATTTAGCCAAGGTGTCGATTCGGCTTTTGGCCCAGTTCTCGAATCTTGTTTTCGAATATTTCCTATGCGCGAGATATTGAGTTTGATGGATGGATAAATTGATGGCAGTGCGGCGGCTCAATTTGATTGATGTTCTAATCTGATGGATTTGTAATAAATATGGCCAATTTATGAGGCAGTCTGCCAAAGTTGATGTGGAATATTTTTAGTATTCATTTATATTTTATCTTAAATATATTAATACAATTTTCCCAATTGGGTTTTCTTGTTTAACAATTTAATGGCATCACTTTTAAAGTGGAAATCTCAATCTTGATCGAGTAATAACTTCATTTGCGGCTAAACTCCCTCGGTATAATTTCCCATTTCCAAATGAACCCTCATATCTGTTTATCTTCATCTGGAGCTTTTCCATTACTTCACCGAAATGAACTTATAACAAGGTGTGGTGCGTTTTATTTCCTTCTAAACCACCGAAAACCATCAGTATTTCCTTAATTATCTGAAGAAATTGCTCCATAAAAATGATTGTAATGCATTTTGGTCAAACAATGCTTGGGGCCACAACTACAGAATGATGGGGCATAATTCATGAGACGCTCAGAAACGGCCTTTTCGTATCGTTAGCACTTGGGTGATTTTTTACTCGAAAATTTGGATCATTGGCAATTCGGCATTTCGGAGGGTGAGATAAAAAATTCAGTAAATGCCAATGCGAACTCGTGACAAAATGCATGAGTTTACATGCCACATCTTCGCACATTGTAAAAAGGCCAAAAAAAAAAAAAAAACAAACACAATGATAACAATTTAATGACCTTGTACGCTGGCATTTTTGAGGGGCCCATAAATGCAGTTTCGGCACGTTTTTCAGCCTGAGATTTCACCAGCCATTCAGTTGTTTTGTTTTGCCAATTTTTTGCCTTTTTTTTGACAAATCCCTGCTAACCTGCTGACATGAAATGGGAAGAGAGGGAGAAAGAAAGACAGGCATCCAAAAAAAAAAAAAAACAATTGCCAAATGGAATTTCACTTTTCATCGACGATGGAAAACTAAAAACAAAAAATTACACATGATCCGAGACATGATAATTTGCAATTAAATTCAGCTGGCAACTGGTTGCTCAAATATTTATTCCCATGTATATATATATGTATATATATTTTTGGGAGAAATCCACGGACAAATATGGCCAAGGCCAAGGAAGAAGCCGATCTCGATGTCCAGCAGACCAACTGTCAGCCACGCCCCGAGCTCTAGTAACTGATTTGTATGGCAGCCAGTGGCTTTCTTTTGGGTGCGACGACACAACGGGTTGTCTGGTGGTTAAGCGTTTTTAATTGAATCGCAATGAGGCGGACGAGAACTGCAGAGGCGAAATGTGTACACCGAGAAAAAAAACCATTCAGATCGATCAGTATCTTCTAAAACATTTAGTGGGAAGTAGAAGATTCTCATCACAGAATCTTTCCATGTTTATACCATAATAATCTATGATATAGTGATGATATAAGTGCTTAGAAATTTCTCAATTTCTCTCAGTGTACCTGTAGGCAGTGCATAAAGTGTCCGAGAGTCGAGAAACGCGTTAAACCGCTTTTGATTTTTATATGTGCCCGGTAAAAGTGGGTAATCATCATTAGCGGAGGCAAAACCAATCACTATGCCATCTCTCCGCCGAGATGCCCCCATACCAACTCCACCATCTCGCCACATCCATCCCCATCGAGATCCCCATGCCATCCCGATACCATCCACCTGCAGATTAGGCCTCGGTGAGAGTGCGACACAGAGTCTGTGGAAATGGAAATGAAAATGGAAAGATACAAATTAAAACATTGCCAGCCATGTGGTCATGTGGCCATACGACCCACTCGATTGGATTTTTTTTTTTTGGAGAGCAGTGAAATTCACCTGACAAGCTGGTAAGCTTCTAAGCCGAGCTCTGAATTTGTCACCGAAACTTTCAATTACCGATCGGAAAGTGAATTTCTCCCAGATATGCTTTTTATTTGTATTTTATCTGCGCCTCCTTAAATCCAAATGTATCTCGTGTCTCAAACTCAATTGCTTGATTTCTTAAAGTGATTTTCTCCCAGTCAATTTCACTTCTTTAAATTGCCAAATGTGTAGCTCATTGGTTTAATTTGAAAAAGATTCCTTAATATAACATATAATTAATATAACATTTTTGAATGCATTTAATAAAAGTTCATTTTTGTTATTTGCTTTGGTAAATTACATTTTAGCTTAAAATTTGCTAGCTCAGTTGCTTTTTTTTTTTAATTTTACTTCTCCGATAAAAAACCAATTATTTCTGTGCGCCTTTTTCCAAATTTCGCCACGTAAATGCCCCCGATGGTTATCCTACTTAGCTTACGGCTTCTCCAGCAACTTTGCAACACTTTTGCCACAACAAGTGAAACTCGAAACTCAAGCTTGGAGCTCCTCGAAGCGCCAATTCCGAATCTTTGGATCCGAAGTGGAACCGCTCTCTCGTCATCATCATCCGTCTCTCGCCCTCCAAAATATCCCCACAGTCGAGACGAGAGCCGACAAAAGAAATTTGATCTATTTCACGTGATTAGCGCAATATAAATTGCTTTCGAGGCTGGAGAGGCTGGCTGTCGAAGCAGGAGAAACGGAGAGAAGACAGTGGAGAGATGACGACGGAGATTCGCTGGCGGCATCCATCGATTGAAGATTGGGTGAAAACGTATTTTTGGGTGTGCCGTAGAACATCAAGTCGCTCATAAAAATAGCTGGAAATCAAAATCAAAGCAAAAGTCGAAGGCGTGCCAACGACAGCTGCCTGGACATGTCGATGAATCAAGTGATTGAGATGACTACGAAATTAATTTTGGGGAGTTCGAAGCGCATAAAAGACGAATGAATCACTATGAATGAAATTTAATTGATCATAGAGAAATGGAAGAGGTGGTGATTGCAATTTCAAAAGATTTCTAGGAAATTTCGAGTAAGCATGTAATGCTTAATTAAACCATTGCAATTTACCACAAAAACTGATGTTACATTATTTACCATATAATCAATAATAAGCAATGGAAATATGGGTAAGATAGCTGATTAATTGCCCGATAAAGCGAAACACATCAATCTCTTGACCAACTCCTTTGATTTCCTCACATACGGGTTCGCACCGATAGGGGGCGTTTTACATAAGCAATAGCCCAAGAAATAATAGCCCCAAAAAAGGCCGAAAACCCAATTTCAGGCCCAGTTCCGATCCCACTATCATACAATCAATTTGGACAATCTTTACGCGGTGTTAACGCTTCGTAACTTTGCAATTACAATCGCAGCGAGATGGTGGCTCTTTCGATGCGGGCACCTGTAGTTTAACTGCTCCTCCACATAACCGAAATTAAATGATATAATTACTAGCGTACTGTTCCAACGACCGCTATACAATTTTTTTCTTTCAAGCTCCCATCGCCAGTTTATTTTTTCTGTCTTGCTTCAAGAACTTTTTCGGGCGCGTGTCTTTATTTTTTATTTTCTTGGATTTAATCCCTTTTTTCGTAAGTTCTTTCTCTTTTAGCTTGTGGAACACCCATTAATTTTGGCCTGAGTGAACTTCTTCGGTTCGAGCGAATTCTAGGAAAACCCACAGCATTTTGAGCACAAGCCGTTGCATAGAAATTGAAGGAGATAAATTTAATTTAAATAATTTATAATTGCGTTGTGACACTTTGCATGATTCAACGCCACCCTTTCTCCCTTTCGCAAAGTCCAGCATACATTTCTATTTATATTAAAAATGATGAAGTGAAAGTGCAGCGGTCAGTCACTCGATCGGGCAAACAGAAGGCGAAATCAATTACTTGTCAATACGTACGTAAATGCGAACATTTATTTGTTTATTTACCCCGCCCAGGCCAAGGCAACCACTCGCACCCATCTCAGTTGCCATATTTATCGATTCATTACACATTATTTACCCAGCACTTGTGTTTGTTTTTCGTGAGTGTTCGCTGTCGCGGCTGCTGCATTGTATAATAAACAACAATAATAATAACTATAATTTCCCCCCCTAATGACAGTGTATAATGTGTAAATAATTGTTGGCCAAAGCAGACACATCAAATCTAATAAAAAGGCATGCGCAAAATAACGATTTAGCAATGATGTGTATGTCTAAAGTGTCAGAAGTGATTACAACAAAATTTCATAAATAAAGCAATTAGTTGGGAAAATTTTAAGAACTGATTATAAGTCTTGTATGAATATTTTATCAATCAAAAAACCCAACCACTTGAATCGTTGATAAGTCCAATCAAAAACATTTCTGGTTTTTAAAAACCTTTCTTTTGTTTCCATTAAGTAACGAATAGAAAAATGTGCATTAGATTGACTTGTAAATTCCTCAGAGCTCGTGATGGCTCATCTACTATATTTAGTCGGACATTTATCTCAATTATAATGCTTTCGCTGCTCAATTCGAAATGCTAATGTCGGTGTGAGATCATTAAGAATCCCCGATAACTCACTGCCTGCCAACCCTTTTTTTTCATATATATATTTTTTACTCCAACCAAAACTTGTTCCTGCCAATCGATTTAGCTATTCCCATCGATTTGCCTCCTTCGATGTGCGGCCATGTGTGTATATTACATCATGGGGCATATTATGCACAAGCCCATAAAGAAAGAGCTGGAATAAAAAAAAAAAAAAAACGAAACCTAATCAACATGTGAACATTGAGCCGCCAGAGGAGGGCAGCTTTTTGCTAGGGTTTGGCTTTGCCTTTTTTGTTTGCTTCCTGATTGCAACTCAGCCCCTGACAGGTGCTGATTAACCCACAACTCTTGCGTTGCACTCGACTCGCCTGCATTTGGCGCAATTTAAATGCCAAAACATTTTTTATTCGCATTTCACTCGCTCCTTTACTGCGTTTGCACAAACGGGCAGCGTTTTGTCATTCTCTGGGTGCGTGTGCCATAAATAACTCGGGAATTGGTACCGCTCGCGGTCTCAGCATCTTGGGCTTATGTAAGTTTCGGCGGCGAACGAAAAAAAAAAAAAAAAAAACGAAAGACTTAAGACGCGAACTTTTTGCTTTCCTGGTTTCTTTTCTGATTTCGTGTCTATGTCTTTTTCGGAACATTGCTGACCTCTCAGTGGGCATTACACTTTCTAGACATTTGTATAATTAACTAATACATAATTATTTCATACTTTTTATATTAAAAACGTAATGCACTGGAAAGTAAAGATATATATTTGCTTAGATTTTGAATGGGATATATACAAAATGCAAGAGTATGCAATTCGTCGGCTTCCTTCGTCTGCGCCACTTCTTGTAACTGTTGTTGTGCGCTGCTTCTACCCATTTCCTATTAATTTATGTTAATTATTTTTAAAAGAAAAAGCCACACCATGCCCCTCTGCTCTTCTGAGGGTTTTGGGTTGCTGTGTTGCTGCCACTGCCTGCTCTTTTCCCTTTGTGTAGCTGCTTTTTTTTCTCAGCTGGGCACTCACAAGTTCACTGACTTGTTGACAATGAATTGACAAAAGCCTGGCCCGAAGCCCACCCCCCCTTCTTTCCCCTCAATCTTCGCCCCATTTCCGAGCGGCGACAGAAGATAGCGGTTGAGAAAGAGCTTTGCGATGAGGAAGCGACAGTGGGAAGAGGCCTCCACAATGGAGATGATACCACAGAATGCCGGCCGTAAGCACATTACACATCTAACACACATGGCTGCCGGGTGTGCATGCGAGTGTGGTGTGGCAAGAACACTTTGCACAGGTGAAAGAAATCGCAGCCGGAGGAGGGTCAAGTTGGCGATGGCTCTCCGGAATGGAAAGTTCCTTTCTTATCTTGAAACTTTTCTTAGGAACTTAATACCTGAGTTCCTTTTGAATCCCTTGCCTTATTGTTTTTAATATTCACATCGTTATCTGATGAATACTTTTAAGTGCTCAATCGACCCTCGAACTTACAGTCATGCTGCCAAATTAAGACGATTTACTGGCAGACGGACGACGAATTGAAGATTCTTTTCTTTTGCGTAGATTCTTTTAGCCTGCGGCATCCACAAATTAAAAGCGTGTATTTTATTTTTTATTTCGCTTGGAATTTGATGCCGATAATGGTGATGATGATGATCGTGGTTATTGGTTAGATGGCTGATGTCATGGCAGGATTTTTTGAGCCGGTTTTAAATTTGCTTCTTGTCGGGTAATTAAAATATCTTTGCGCCACTCGAATGCGGGAACCAGCACAGAAAATCAGCGCTGAATTGAGGTCAGCACTTTAAAAATAAACCGACATTAAATTGTTTATATATAGAATACAATTAATTTCTTATTATTTTGCGGAAAGTTTTTAAAAATCAAATGATCTGTTTCGCAATTTAAATAAGCACCGCCTTCAAATACGTTTTATACAGGCGCATATTATTATATTTAATTCCCCAAAAACTTAATCGTAATAAAATGATTTATTGCCATTGAGTACAAATATGTCGTAAGATGTCGTTAAGTGTTGGAGCGTGTCTCATTACTTATTTGTACACTCTACGCCCCTTTTTCAGCTCTTTTTGGCCATTTTGCTCTACCATTTTGGCCGGCAAACTGTAAAGTGGCAAAAGTCTCTGACCATTTCCGCTAAAAAGCAGAACTTTGGCACAACACCTGCTCGACGAAGTGAGGGAGTGGGAGCATTGGATTTTCGCCCATGCTTTTTGGCTGCCGAAATCTAAATCTAAATCTGAACTTCTTGCCCTCAATTGAAAGGCGAGTTGAGCACTCGAAATGACTTCATTTGCACGACTCTCGTTGAGCCGCAAGTCTTGGTTTACTTCTATCTGTTTTTGCCTTGTTATTTTCCTTTGTTTTGCTTATTGGCCAGCTCGCACAAATCAAGGTTAATAGCGGACGTCTGGCCCCTCTCCTTCTCCATATGCGTGTAAGTACGTACGTAGATAGAGTACCATATAGTATATGGTATATATATATATCTGAGGTGCGTGCGCCTGCGCACACCTTTCCAATCAGCCGGCACGTCAATCAATCAGGCCACAAATTTGTTGTCATGCACGCGATTTGCATAGGCCAAGCTAACTGTAATTGTCGACAGTAACTGGCCAAGATGGCTCGAACCCCCAGCAAACTCAAAGCCCCACAAAACGTAGCCCCAACTATTGGTAACGGTCACGAACCGTTTGCCTCGCCCACGGTTCAAATTTCGAATGTCTTCGAGTTTTGGCCAGCATACCATATATTGTCACTTGGACATGTTCACTGGGTTTTCAAGTCTTAAACTACTCGAAAAGACAGCTAAGGAGATTTTCAGGAAGTATAATGCTCGAGACATAATCTGATTTGGCAAGCAATTGAGAATTTTGTATGGCAAAAATAGCTACAGATTAGTTTTTTAAAGTAGGTACAATTTAATTAATAATATTATCATATTATGACTTACAAATAATTTCAGCCGCTTTAAAAGTTAATCAATCTCCACGGCTGCTTTAGCCTAACATGTCTCAAATTGAAATCTCTTTTATGGACATTAAGCTCGAAATGTGATTACCTTTCCGATGGCTAACCCAGCTAATGAAGTCAATTTATTAGGCAAATTAACGACAAGTGTCTGCGCAGGTACACAAGGTAAGCCAAGTAAAAAAATGGTAAAAAATAGATGAAAAAACCCGCAGAGAACCCGAGTGGATTGTGTGTCAGCCACCTTAACTTTCCTCTCATGTCTGCCCAATTATTTGTATTTCTTTCAATTCAATTCAATTGCATTTTAACCTTCAGCATTTCTCAATGGAGGTGATGTTGTGCAAAAAAATAAGCAAGTGCAAATAAAAAGTGTCGGTGGATGGCGTTTTTGATTGACATCGGTTGGTTTGGTAGCCTCCCCTCCATGGGAGTTTTTGCTTATTTTTATAAATTTTTGTTGTGCAGCATCGGTGAAAGTTGTTGCCTGTCAACTCAAACATTTGAATGTTTAATTGTTAATTGTGCTTCGTTTGCATTTCGCTGGCTCAGCCTCTGACCTTTTGCACAAACGTCCTTCAGACTCGACTTCAAGATTCGGTTTCAGATTCAGATGTGTGGAGGAAAATCAAGCAGTCAGCAGGTGAGCCAGCACCACAGGCTCGTTCGCCTTTCTCCGCTCCGCGTTTTGGCCAAGTGCTCGATGGTCTTTTGTTGCCGTTTTTGGCATGATTATGCGAACATGCGAAATCGACGCGACTTTGTGACTTTCATTGATCTCCCCCCTCGCCACAAAATATGTGAAAAACAAACAAACGTGCGCTCGTAGATAAAGAAAAACCAGATAGCCAAAAAACTTGCTAAAAAAAAGGTGACTAAACCGAATATCCATCGCGACAATTTCACTTTTCATTGTCTTGTCAACGGGGTTTGGGTTAAGATTTCGCTTGGGCCAATTGTCTTTGGGTCCTGACAAAAAAAAGGAAACATCGCTGATTGGGAATTACCTGTACCTAGGACCAACTGTCCTTTTAAGGCAAACGACTTTCCAAATCACAGAGAGTCTGGATGTTAATCAGGGCTTTACAAAAGTGTGGCATAAAATCCAATAAATTGTCTAAGTTACAGAAAAAAAGTGAGTTTATTGGTTTAGCTTGTTAATTTATTGGATTGTTAATGGATTATGGATATATATTAAGTGATATTTCCTTTTTATCGCATTTATAGCAATCACAAAGCGTATGCACCAGTTTATGATCATTCAAATGCAAAGTGCATTGTCTTTTGGCTTAAATTGCTATTATGCATTATGACTTTCCGCGGATGCACACATATGCCACTTTGTGGCGATATGTCTTTTAGTATTCACTTAGTGGAAATTTGTGTTGTGGCTTTTTGGTTCATTAACATTTAGCTTTCTACTGGCGGCAAATTAACGACCAAAATATTTGTACGTGATTTCGAATGCGGCCTTTTGTTCAAGAAAATTGTGTTGCTTTTGTCAAATGCATTTTGTGGGAAAGTGGACTGAAGAAAAAGGAAAATATTCAAACGTGACAATGGCACAATTTATGCAAAATGCATATAAATATTTGTAGTTTCTTTTGTGCTGTGACATTTAATAAATCTACGTATTTGTTGAATGAACTCTGAGTTATTTGCAGCAGAAGGAAATGAATTCGTTGCATAATCTGTGGAAGGGAAATAAATTGAATACTTACCGACATGAAGAAACAGATGATTGCAATTGAAATATTTTAAATATTCAAATATTTCCACTGCTCGGATGCCAACCGCAATGAAAATTGTAATTTGTTAATAACAAACAAACAAATGCCAGATAATCGCTCAAATGGCACTCCAAAAAAATGTCATAACAAGCCCACGAAAAGCAAATGACAGGCAAAACAAATAAAATAAAATCGCAATTGAAATGCCACAGCTAAATGGCAACGACATAAAAGTCTAGAAAAAACTTACAACAAAAAAACGAAGATGAGATGAATGGCTTTGAGAAAAGATACTTTGGCGATACCCTTGTTAAAGGGTCAATAACTAACTTTAAATGTCAGATTTGTGCGGTTGAGATTAAGATACTTTGGGGAATGATATGTTGTCACAGCATTCGAATTAATTCTAAAAATAAATGAAAAACATATATAAAATAACACAAAGAACTCAGAACAAATGTCATTATAGGGTATGCAGAAATAGTACCACTAACGGATAACAGTGACAAAAATATTTGAAAAATCAGTCAGAAAAGCAAGCAAATTCTACAAAGCCCCAGACAACTTGGCTGCTGTGACCCACAAAGAAAAAACGAGAAAAATACAAATAGAAAAAAGAAAATCCAAAATGTGTCTTTTGGTTTTTGGGGGATTTTTTTGTTTTTGTTTTGCTGGTTTTGCTGCGGATAATTGCGGCATTTTAAAAGCGCCTGCATTGTTTTCCAAGCTGGTGGCGGATTATGCAATTGCAGGCCGCTTACCCGACCTCAGCCCCTCCCCCCTGCCCGCTGCCCGCCCCCGCAGCCTCCCCCGGCGGTGGCAAACATGGAAAAACAGTTATCTGTGAAATTGCATCGACAAACGTGATGAACGTTACCCCAATACACATTTTGAGGCTTGCGAGTCGCAAATGGCGAATAGAGCTTTACACGGTGAGAAAAAATGGCATAACTCAAAGTGTTACTCAAGCGAAAATGGTTCTAAGTGAATATCATAATGAATTAAATGCTCAACTTATAATATAGGTTATTAATCCTAGAAATTTATATAAAACTTGAGCATTTGGTATCCTTAATATTTTCCTGTGCAGAAACGCAGACCATGTCTTCTCGTATTTGGCACAGGCCAGCAGACTTGGCTCTTCCGACTCGAGTGCGCTTGGCTGCCTAATTCCCATGTCATGTCTCAGACAATGCCCACCAGTCCCCCTGTGCAGCATCTCCATCGCCATCTAGAGTTGCAACTGCAACTGCAACGGCAGCCCCATTGTCGTGGTTCTCGTTTTCGTGGGACGATGCGGGAAGATGCGCCCTGCAAAGTGCACACTATGCCATACTGAGCACTGCACTTTTACCTGCCCATTTCCCGCTGGCGAAACACACCCACAATGAGCAGAAAACAGTGGCCCCTCCTCCCGCCACGACTTCAATCCATGTCCGCAGATGACACAGCCTCTCACACTGAAGAGCAGTCCCGAAAACCCAGCGAAGGCAGCTCGAAAAGTTTAGCAACTAGAATATCCGGATTAGAGGGGCATATGATTTAATCTTAATGAATATTCCATTTAAAAAACAACAGACATTTAGCCATACTTACGTATTGAAGCCACACACTAATATAAGGCAATCATTTAAAATTAATGATCTAAGAACAGGAAGCTTTGCTTTAATTAGTACTTTCATAATGATGATATGCTGTTGCTGAAGATTATCATCGTATACTGAGTTAATTAATTTATAATTATATCGCAGGAAAAACAGTCGTTCAATTGATGATGCATATATGTATGTATTAATTATTATGAGGCTAGTGAAGGAACATTTATTTTTTGTATTTTTATTATTTCTTGTAAATAAAAGAAAAAGTTCAATATTTAGGATGGGTTTTTTGTGTATAAATTGACTAAAAATGCACAAACCGGTAAAAGAAATATATTTTTGCACTCCCAATTACCAATACTAAACATGCCTATCACTTTTGGAAAGATTTTCGGAAATTAATTTTTCAGCCAATTTTCGCATTTTTTGTAAGGGGTAACATCATCAATATTTGCAAAAAATGGATGAAAAATAGAATTTCCTTTTTTGAACACAGTTCGATTGAAAATTTAATTACGAGCTCAACGAGGTATGACATTCCATATTTGGACCATTATTTGGAATGTTTTGATAATAAAACGGATTATTTTTTTCACAAAAAAGACACAGGATCGATTTTTTGAAAAAAGTCAATATATCCGATTCGTTTTTTCTGTATAACTTGGCTAAAAATGATCAGAAAGCTCTTATAATTATCGCTTTTTACTCCTTATTACCAATACTAACTATCCATATCGTTTTTTTACGGACTTAGTAAAATTAATTTTTGGCCAAATTTTCGCATTTTTTGTAAGGGGTAACATCATCAAAATTTGCAAAAAATGGCAAAAAAATATGATTCTCATTTTTGAACACAGTTCGATTGGAAATTCAATTACGAGTTCAACGAGATATAACATTCCATATTTGGACCATTATTACGAATGTTCTGATCAAAATACTGATTTTACACTGAGGAAAACATTGATGGCTGCTCTCGAATGTGTTGGGAATTTGTGTTAACATTAAAGTTGCCCCTTCTCGGGTAATTACATCTCCGTCAGCAGAGGCGAAACTAACTAAGAGATACACACACACTCACACGCCACACACACAAAATTCACAGTTGCAGTTTAATGGGCCTAATGAGCGGTTTGTTCTGTAACAACTACAACACCGGCAACAACCAACAGCAGCAACAACAACAATGGCGACAACAATGCGAGCAACTAATTCGCCCAACTTATTGTTGTTGTTGCCATTGCTGCTGGTGTGCCACATTTTTTCTCTCTCTTTACATCACTTGTCTTGGGGGCAAGTTCGTTTCCTTAGTCTTTTGTTTTGCTAGCTGGCGTGGGTAAAAAAAAAAACAGTATACACGAAAAACACACGAAATAAAATCAGACAACACGACCAAGTCGAAATAAAACTGATTTCTATTGCCAGTGCCACGCCCCCTCGATCAAATTAAACACTGTTTGTGATTTTTATTCATCGGCGAAACAAACAGAAATTTGTTCATAGGAAAATTATTCGATTATGACATTGATTATGAAATCCTCAAGTGCGGGAGAGAAGTGAAATCTTTTATGCGTATCCATATCAATGCGGTTTGTTTGTTTGTTTTTTTTTTTATTATTTCTCTTAACTATTGACCAAGTCACGCTTTCATTGAATTTGGATTTCATGTGTGTTTGCTTGGATTTTTATTGGTCACATTTTTGCACAAATTAAAAGACAAGTGCTAATTTGAAATCGTCAAGGGTGTCCATTGGCCGCAGACACTAACTAATTTGAAAATGGAAAATGTGTGTAACACAAATTAAAGCTAGCTCAAAGTTTTTTTTTTTTGTTTTTTTGTTAAAAATATATAGTAAAATAAAGGTATGTCAATCCATTTAATGCTTTAGTTCCAATACGTAAGAAGGAAGTACTTTTGTAAAGTTAGTTGGCAATGAAATGCACATGCAGCATAGGTCTTAGTTAAATTTCGTAAAGAAAGTCAAAAGTCCTTGCCTTTTTGCACGCTTTAAATTTGCAACAAAACGGTAAACTAGTTGTGGCTTGATTACAATCAGTGTAGAAATCACAAAATACAAAGTTTGAAACCTTTTGCGGATGCAAAATGCAGGTTTGGTGTTGAGTGCGTGCACTGCAAGAAATTGCAGCTTAATCTAACAATTAAATTTAAAAATTGTATTAGAAATGATTAGACTGCTCATAAAAGATATTATTTATTGTGTATTTTGATTACAGTGTGCTTTGTTTTTTGTAGTTTTTTTTTGGAAGTCCGAATAGGTAGACTTTCGCTTCGAATTCGGCCATCGCATTTTGGTGTCTTTTCGCCTTTTTGGCTGCTATCTCCCACAAATTGATTTGACTAGTACATGCGAGGTTCGTTAGTCGTTTTATTGCTAAACAACGCGTTGATGGCTGGACATAAAGTTGGGCGAAAAACGCAGAAAATCAAAAGGAAGCGATCGGCGTGGCTACAAATTAAGCAAAAAGTCGCTGCTTGATGATTACGTAGCAGTGGAAAAAGTGGGCGGGGCATGGGCCGGTTGCATCATCATATCTCGTCATTATAATCGAAGACCCACAAAAGACAATGGGTGCCGGTGTACCCCTGTCTATAGGGTCTCGACACCTTTTTTGTTTTTTTTTTGTTTTTCCTTTAGTTGTATTTCTTTCCACAATTTTTGCGTTTTTTGCCGAGGGTTGCACGCCCAACTGGGAAACGCTTGAATGGAGCCATGTGATAGCCATGAGCTTGCAACTGGAACCGACTGACTGACTGACTGAATGAGTGGACGCGAGTGTACTCAAGTGGGTTTCGCCTGACTTCGCATTCAACGCTACCTACTCCACTCCGACTGTCGACGTCGAGATTGCAATTAAGGTTTTGCTGCCTCGCTTGGCCGCATATCATATCATATCATATCGTATCGTATCGAGCCCCATGTAGGCATGCACTTTATGAAGACGAAAGCGAAGTGCATTGCTTATAGGAAGCCTTGATACCCTGTACAAGGTTTAAAATAAAAAGAAGGCTTATATGAAGTTTATAGAAATAAAAATATAGAAATATAATTATATGCTTGATAGTTTAGTTCAAGCTAATGCATTTAAATAAATTTATATTAAGAGAATAGCAGTGCAAATAGAGCTTTAACGATTTACAATTCCAATTTGATTCATTTTAAAAAATGTTTACATATATTTTCCCATTAAATACTTATTTCCCTATATGTAAATATTTAGTGATCACAGTGCGACTTCCTTATGACTGCAGCCCAACCCTCTCCAGATTTTACAAACACCCTCGACACAGCAAATGGGGGAAGTGCTGGTAATCGATAGCCAAGTAGCAGGTACTACGGATACCCATAAGATATACCCTCTCATCGCAGCCATCATGCCATAAATGTCTGGCATTAGTCGCTGCATTCAACCGCAGACACATTTGCTTCGATTCCCGCCTTCAAGACCCCGTAGTAAATCCCCTTTGGAAGCCCATTGGATTCGAATTCGCCCGGTGCGTGTTATTATGTCACACTTTTGCTTTTCGCTTCCTGATGATGATCGACGCAGCTCATCCATTTGGATGAGCCGAGGTCCATTTGATTTGATGTGTGGTCAATAATTGAGAAATAATCGCTCCCTAATCAGCTAGCTTTTGGGTCTTCCCCCTTTGTATTAATCTCGGTTTTGGTTTTGGGTGGGATGGCGGCTCACGAAGATTTCCAATTAATTTGCGGGCTTTCAATGGGTTCACCCCAATGATTACACACCTTCAGTGGACGCATGGAAAATTTCATGGGAAAAGTCTTGAAACGAAAGTGGTAGTCCGTCAAATTATGTAGCATTACAAGTATTGACGTTTAAATGGCACTGATACTATAGTTGCACCTTTTTGTATTATTACTAGCATCCGATGCCATTAAAGCTTTGTATTTTTATTTGATTTAAAAGGTGATATTGACATTATGGCTTAATTTGATTGTTACTTGTGAAATTTGTTCAGAGTAGAGCCAAAATACTTTGGTGTAAAAATACATGCTTGTTAATATTAGCTTAGGCGCATAATTTCTTAATTTTGTGTTGCTTTCACAGATAATTAATTTACTTTGCTTAAAATACCGCAAAAATCCAACTTTATAAAGCTATACATCACTTTTATGGGAAGCAACTTAAATTGTGGTCTTCCAATGAGAAATAATAGTGATTTCCTTTTTTAATTACTTGCAAGAGCCACAACTCGGCAATGATTAACGATTTCGGGTGATTGGAAAGCAAATACTTTATTTTTTGTATCTATATACTTTGTATGAATTTCAAGATACACTTTCCTGCAGAAATGTTTAATTGTTGCGAGTGATTTGTCAAGAGCTGATGGGCAAAGTCGTCTTTCATCTGCAATCCGAGTGGAGAGTGATTACTATCGTAATGTCTAGGCATTTATATCTGTCTTACCATTGAAGTTAAATATTTCTTTTATTTTTTTGGTGCCTCGCACGCGTATTTCTTCACTTATTCCACTTATTTATCAAGCTTGTTTTCATTTGTTATTATGTTTTTTCTTTTTTTTTTTTATAAATTTCAGATGATTGTACTTAAATCTCAACGAGTTCGAGCTGCTGCCTGACCTTCGTGCAGCTGTTTTTCGGCTTGACAAAATATTTCTTTCGGTGCACCCTTCGGAAGGCATTGAAAGGTTTCGCCTTGAAAATGCATTCGAAGCGGGAAATGTTTTTGTGTTTTTTGTTTTATATTTTGTTGTAGCTGTTGCTGCTTCATCGTTATCCATAAATATAATGTAGATACTTTTCGGGTTTCTCTGGGAATTATTTTGGGTGGCCAAGGTGACGCGCAAGCGCTGCTAAAACAATACAAAAAATCGACGACAACTGGTTCTATAAATCACAATTATCACAGTTGCTCTGTGATTAATTAAAATTAATGAGATATAGCTTCTTGTATATCAGAAACATTAAATAAGGAAGTTGTGCTACAAATTGAACGGAAAACGCCGCCATGAGTTTTAGTTGTTAAATATTGACATTACATATACATTCCCACATTTATTAAAAACCCATTTGTATACTCTGCGCTTTATATCAATTTCCTATTTGTAGTATATATTGTACATTGTTTGTCTATTTGCTAGCCACTCACAATTAGTTGGCACTTGTTATGAAAAATATAAATAAACAAAAACGACAGAAAAAACGCTAATCACGTTTATTAAATCATGCTGCTGCTGGCTCAAATTTATCATAGATTTCGAATTGCGGAAGTAGGAAATCGTGGCATGAAAAGTGCCGCCAAAAACAAATTCGACCATACGAGAGCACATGACAATTATTAATGGTTTTAACTTGGCTCGTATGCCCGGCCAATATGGAGCATGCCAAATGCAAAATCAAGTTTTCAATTGAGAGAGAAGCAAAAAGCATAAATTCAAAATTATATCAAAGTGCAAGAAAAAAACAAAATTAATAGCCAGCGATTCGATTCTTCGAGCCAACCGAGTCAGTGGGTCATTGGTAAAACTATTCGAATGGCAAAGAGCAAACTATCAAACATAAGTCAATCTTTTTTCCAAAACGCTTCAACAAAAGTGCAAATCAAAGGCCAAACACAAACAGATATTCGAGGCTCATTGGAATGAAAAGAATAATTACAAGAGGTCAATATGTTTTCAATGTATCCGTAAGATATGTAAATTGAAGCCAAGATAGCTTTAATATCTGAAATCTGCCTGAAAGCCACAAGGTCGTTCAATCTTTGGCATGTGAAATTTTCTCTTTGTGCGGAAAATTTGACTTCTGCTCATATGAACTACTTACAAATAGCCACCCAATTGCATTTGGATTGTGGGATATTCTGAGTTGAAGTGGAGCAAGCTCAGTCATCAAACTATTGTGGGAAAATGATGATTGCCCGGCGAAATAATGAGGCATATGGAGAGAAACTGCAATGTGAATGCAAGTAGTAATGCATTCCGTGGATAAGTATAAGCATTTTCCCAATTTTATGAATGGGAAAATAGCAGCTATGCTGCGGTAAGTAAGTATTTAATAAATATAATACATTTCCATGAAACGTATAGACTTACATTTATGTCGGACAAGTCCAGCAATGCTGTGAACCTTGTGCCTTAATTAAGTTTTAATGACGGCCACTTTCGGTTTCGGTGTTCACAGCACATAGCACTACTACTCCCCCTCAATCGAGGGCTTCTTTCTTTAATTTTTTATATTTTTCGGTTTTTTTTTAATGTATTTCTGGGTGTGTTTCACTTTTGTTTTCATTAAATAGCCAAGATTTCGCTGCTAAGGTTGTTTGGTTTGGTTTGTTTTTGTTTTTTGTGTTTTTTTCTTTTTTTTGGTGCGACAATTGAAAGTGTTGTCAATTTTTGCGACTCGCCGGCGACTTTTCACTTTTTCCTGAAAACCACTGTCCAGTTTTGGCTCAGATTTCCGTCATGATTGTCATGCGACATTAATCTCTGTCTCGTTACTGGGACTTGTATCGTTATTACGATTTTTATTTCGCATTGTCTTGTGTTTTGTTTTGTTGTGGGGTTTTTTTTTTTTTTTCTCAGTTTGTTTTTTAGTGCCCGTTTTGGCGGTCAGTCGTCTTGGGTATTAACTTAAAACGCGACTAGGGCGAACCAGTTGACCCCAGACGAACGGACAGGACCGACCAGATCGCTTATGATGGGATTTTCGCCGACGTCGTTTTCATTTTCATTTCGCCAGTGTTTTTACTTTGTCCACTTGCCATGTGAAAAACGGGTTTCGATTTCAGCAAAAAAATAATAATAATAAAGAAAATAACGTGTACTTTTTTCATCCGAAAGGTGCGCAAAAAATTGGGTCCTACATGGGTGCAGTATTTGCAAATTAAATACCCCGAAAATGCCTTAACAAAATAACTCATTGCATAACTCGAATATTAAGTGAGTTTTTGTGGTTGGCAATTTATGAAAGCGCCATAAAATTGAATGTGTATTGAAAGGGAATATTTAAACGCAACTACTTTTCATTTTGCTACATTTTAGCATTTAAATGCATATGATTTAATATATATATTTTTCGTTATATTTATAAACTGCATTCATGTCTTATCAGCAACTTCCCACTTCATCACTTTCATTTCTCATTTCCACGCGCCGTTTTTCTTTTCCTCCTCCTTTTTTGCGACTTTGAAATTAATAAAAAACTCATTTATTTTTATGCAACACATAAATATATATAATTAATTGCACAATTGCTCATAATATTCAATTTCTGAATTTCGAATTGGCAAATAAATTTGGCAAGTTTATGACAGGACACATTTTGTGCAACTTGTTTTTTTTTTTATTTATTTGTTCTTTTTTTTTTTGGGTTTTGTCTTAGGCGCCGCTGGCATCAACCCCAAAAGTTATTGCAAATGAAAAACAGATTTTTGTGGCTTGGCCATATTTTATTTCTTTTGGGATTTTTATTTTTCGGTTTCGTTCGTATTTTTTGTGGGTTTTTTGTTTTTACTCGGAGCGTGCATCATTAGAAAGTGAATTACTCACGTGTGTTTGTTGTTTTGGGCCAACTTGCTGGTGTTGTTTTTGTTGTTGTTGTATTGGCTGGTGCTGTAGTTGTTACTGGTTTGTCCGACTGATCAGCATCGCCTTTCTCCTAACGAGAGAGCCAGACACCGGCCAAAAACAGCAAGAAATGCTTCAAAATCGTGGCTCAAATCGATTTGGTGCGGTTCGAAACTTCGCCGGCGACTTTGCCACACAGCGAGAAAAAGGAGTGAATAGCAGAACATGCAACAAAACCATACTTTACTCTTATAATTAAATTTCGAATATAATTTTTCCAGTGGCGAGGAAAAGTGGCAAACAGGAGACACAGCGGGAAATGGGGGAATCTTTATCCAGCGAGACTCGCTTGCCCAGCGGCAACGGTAGCAATGAACAATTTATGGCGGGCATCTGAGCCTGGACCTGTCCTCCTCAGCCTCCGATCATTTTTATGGGCATTACTTGTTGTTTTTGCCATCGAAAATAAATTAAATGCAAATTAACAACAATCGATTGTCGGCGCGAAACATAAATAAAAGTGAAAAGCGCGCCGGGAATGAAGATTGCTGTTGGCCAGGAGTTCAACGTCATCTACTAAGGTGGTCCATTGGTTGCTTTTTATAGATTTATAAATCATTTAAAAGTGCTTAGAAGTTTAAGCTAACTGTATTTAAAACAGGAGTGCCTCGTCAATCAGCTAATCAATTGCTTCCACCCGCCAAATGTGGCTAACTTCCTGGCCAATTTCACTTGTAAGCCATATGCCAAGAGTCGCTTTTGCCCGCCAATGCCTATGCATGTACAGTAGACACTCTGTAAAGGGAAATCGCAAACTGGTTGCACGAACGCTGGTGGATGGCTTTTCGGCGCGTTTTTCGTTATCATTTGGATGACTTATAGGTGAAAATTGTCGCGAAAGTCGTGAGTTATGAATGGGTTGTTGCTGCTGTTGCAAAAACCACGCTGCGAAGGTCAAGAAACTTGAAGTTGCTGCAACTAACTCACTCTCAATGTTGTTCGGCATTTGCTGGCATTTAATTAATTAAAGTAAATCACATTTCGGCCGGCACAGCGCCGCATTGGCAGACATCATTAATCATTGAAAAATTAGCGCACATTTCCGTTCACCTTCAATAAATTAGATTCGTTATGAAAGCAAACTGAAACCGAGAGCAAAGGGCCCCCAACCCTATCAAAAATCCATTGCTGGAAGGGGGTCAAGCTGCACGAGTTTTTCGACTTCAGAAATACAAAGAGTTTTTCGGGGGAGAAGAATTATTTCTTTAGCTATATGTAAATGCTACTTAAATACTAAAAAAAATGCTATAAATTATGCATCCAATAATATCATACAAATATTTTAAGATAGCTCTTAATCGTCTACAAAAAACGCAACGTTTAACTGCGTTGCATTTAATTTAAATTTCTCAATGTGTTGCTATTTTTTTCTAGCCATTTCATCAACTAACTAACTTGTAGCAAACGTGCTGAGTGTCCCCAATGTTGTGTGGTTGCAAAAACCCGTGATTTGTGTGCTGATAATGTTGTACACCTGTTGAACAAAACAGGTGCTGATCGTTTGTATGATGAATTAGCATATGTTGTCAGCTGTAGGCAGCTTAATGTGCAACATCGAGTGTTTCACAAGGTATACAAAAATGGCTGGACATAACTTTAAATACTTGGAAACTGCTGCCAAAAATGCCCAAAAATAAACCCAATCAATCCATTCAAATAGCCAGCGATTTTCTCTTCCACTTTGCATTTAAAAGACCTTATATATTTTTAGTGGAATCCATCAAGTCTTTCAAAGATCCAGCCCCGCTGGTTATAGCGTCTCAAAATTCAAATGCCATACAGAAAATATAAAAAACAATCATTTAATTAACAGACAACAGCAAAAACGCAAAGGGAGTTGGGAATTCGGAATTGGGGCCGCCGAAGCTTCCGCACGCCATAAAAAATAATTTCTCAAATTAGTTGTCGCCTCTGAAGAACTATATCCCACTCTTTCTTTCTTTCGTTTTTTATCTCGCCCCCACACACACACACATACACACTCAGCTGGGTGTTAACTTTCTAAGCTCTCGAGATTTATTTTAATTTTTACCTTTATGTTTTCGAGTGTGCACATAGATTTCCATATAGAAAGTAAATGGAATTTCGCAGTATTGCCGACGTACTTGCTAATCATTTGTATGCCAAGACCCACATACACATACCCATTCTTGTGTGTGTGTGTGTGAGTGTGTGTGTAAGTACGACCTACGAGCAGCCACATCGCATTGTCAACGGGCAATCAGTGAAAGTTAAATCGAACAATGCATTTGCCTTTGTCGGTCCCCAAAGCTCCTCTCCCCATCAGTGCCACCCCCCCTCTTCATCTCTCCCTCTCTCTCCCCTTGGGGCAGCTGTCAGTCGCACCTGTGTGTTGGATGTGGCTGCTGCAGGTGCCATTGTTGTATCTTCACACTCCCGAGAAGAAAGTGAAAAGAATCTCGACGAGCAGGGAAACAACACGAAACATAAGAGCCAGTCGAAAAAAGAAAATACGAAAATAAGAAGAGATTTCAGGCGAAAAATGGCAAAGGGCGAGGTAACAGATAGTCGATTTAATTAAGGCGCGTGTGAATTAGGCGCCCAGCAGCCACACACCATCGACCAAGTGGCCTTTCCAACATTCCAACCAAATGAATTAACTCTGCAAAATACATCTTTTTATACAAGCCAAAAAAACCAATTTGAAATTTCAGTTTTTTGACAAAAATAGTTTCCCAGATTTTTTGTTTAAAAAATATTTGGTATTTTAATCAAAACATTGGAAATAATAACCCAAATATGGAATGTCATACCTAGTTGAGTTTGTTTTTTAAATCCCAATCGAATTGCATTCAAGTTTTGGAATTCTAGGAGGTTTCAATTTTTTGCAAATTTTGATGATACCCCTTACAAAAAATGCGAAAATTTGGCCAAAAATTAATTTTACAAAATCAGTTTAAAAGTGAAAGTGGGTGTTAGTATTGGTTGTAAGGAGTACAAAGTGGTACTCCTTTTTGCTCTGTGACCATTTTCAGTCAAGTTATAGTAAAAACCCCATTTTAAATATTGAATTTTTGGACCAAAATCGTTTTTCTCTGTATTCTGATCAGAACATTCGATAGAATGATCCACATATGGAGCCTGGGGAGTCAATTATAGACTTCAAATCATAAATCTCACTTTTAAAGTCAAGGGCCCATAACGCGTTTATCAAAGTCAAAGTGGCTTGATTGGATAATACGATATAAGTAATTCGTGGTCTGCAATTTGACTTGTACTCACTTTAAACACCATTATCTGCAGTGAGCATTTGCATCTGCATGATTTCGCTTATTGAATTTGTTGCACGACTTAAGAGATCAGGTAAAACTCAGTTGACCGAATGATTTACTTGACATTTTTCCTCGTCTGCAATTGCTCGAGATGACTGCAAGGATGAAAATAATAATGGAAATGCATATGGAATATTAGAGGCTGCAATTTTCAGTGTGGCATTAAATTCCAGGCGACTTCAGCGAAGCGCGAAGACAGCAGCCAGATGATATGAGGGAAAATCGGGGCGAGGGGCCAAAGAAAAGCTTAAAATGTTGGAAAACTCGTTTCGTCTCGGCCAAAAGAAAAATGCAGATAAAAATAAATAACGAAAACGAAAACTGAATAAGAAATGGCATCTTCTAGGGCAGCAACGAATATGGATGTACCCTAAATAATATCATGACACGGTTCGCTTGAAATGCCTTTAAAAGTTACAATTTCAAAGATACTTCTACGCTCTCCAGTTGGTTAAATCACATATAATTATAATATAGAAATGAAGTATTTTTAAAGTCATATATTGTCTAAAGAAAGGGTAATTGGTTTATTGCTACCCAAGAGCTGCTAACTCTGGCGAAATAGGTGAGACGAGGAGTTTTTGCGGATGGGAAGTCGAGGCCCCAGCGCGTCCAAGAATTTTCCTAGCCAACATCTTGATTGTGCCTACATCAACTCTGGGACTGCGGTCCCCTTCGAGTCCCTCGAAACTTGATTTCAGCGTTGTTTATGAATTTGTTGACCATCAGAAAAGGCAGCAGCCGCGGCATAACACAGCCACTGCAAAACACTTTTGGCCAGGCCGGGACTAAAGCCCCGTAGCTGAATGCTAAGACCTGCCTGATGATGCTGAGCCTGGGTGAATGGTCAAGTCATAAATAAAAGATCTCCGGCCAGCATTCTGCAGATGTTGTCTCTTTAATTACCCCCAGCACATATCGCAGGTTCTTGCGAGCGGTGAGCACACACGTTTAATAGACCAAACCTAATGTGCAGCCTGATGATGACGGCTCTTTCCCAACGTCTTCCGGCTCTTGGGCCCAAATTCAGGCCAAAACCAACTTAATCTGCCATTCTATGCGATTCTCACAGAGCTTAGCTAATTAGATGGCAGAATCTCTTTAGATTGCACGGATTTGGCAAGGGGACGAGCGCCATGTCATAAAGGTTTTGGTTTACTTTCAATCTTAAGATGGTTTTTTTTCTAGTTCTCATGCTGCACTTTGATAGCATTTCAAAATAAACCCAATTGTCTTTGGGTTTCACTATGTTTAGCATCTTTTCACATATTTCACCTGTTATTCTACACAATTTCCCTCACCTTGGTGACCTTCCATCCGGTCCACTGCCCCCCAGCTGCACTTTCATTTCAAGGGTGACCCACACTCACTCCCTGAAAGAAAGCTCTCTCACGTGTTGGTATAAAACATTCAGATCGCGCTCATCTTTTCATAGGCCACAAATTGGCCTGGCCAAAATATATGCGAGCTGTGTTTAATTTGCCGTTAACTTACCTCAAAATAATGTGCTTATATTTTAATGTCTCGTTCAAAAAATTATGAAAATAGGCTAGTCGTTGGCCAGCACTTTTGTTTGATTTTAACAGAAAAAAAAACACTGAAAAGGGACTGTTTATAGTGATTGTTAAGTGGTTAAAACAACCAACTTCTTTGAAAGACGCGCATAAACTAAAAATTAATAACAAAAACAAAAACACGCGGGAGAAAGAGGAGAAAATAAATGTGTTGATTGGGGCATAAAGAGGGATCGTCTGAAACCGGTTTTGTTTAACTTTTATGAGCTTTTCACAAATTGTAGCTTGTTTTTTAGCGCAACTAAATAAAAATATTTTCGAAAATGTACAACTTAGTCAGGACACAGCCCCGGAAACAAAAACTGCACGAAGTCTTCGTTAAGTTAGCACGCAAGAAATCCGCTTTTAGTACATTAGCCGAGAAATAAACTATAATGCATTAGTGAAGACACCAACCGGTACACAAAATATGGCTATGCAATTTTAAATTCAACTGGTAACAGAAAAAAATAAATAAAATAAAATTAACTTTGATTTTTTTTAAATGAAAAAAATGGGAAATAAAATAAAACCTTTTTTATTCTGCATAAAATCTTGTAGCAACTGGTAAAACCATTATTTAACGTTGTGCTCCTCATTACAGCTCGCTTCTTTATTTTTATTGTCATCGGATAGTATTGTTTTTCTATTTGCTTATTTAATTTTACATTTGCACTTGCATTTCGAAGTTTGAAATTGAAATTATGATTTCATTTCGAGCTTTCCCTGCCATGTTCTCGTGCAAAAATATTTTCATTCTTAACATTTTTAACTTTCTGCCATGAAAATAATAAAAGTTAGTCAATTTTTTGTGCGCGATTGCAAGGATTGTGTGCCTGAGGATGCTTCGCTTGAAAGTTTCGAATGGCACACAGATACTCGCACAGATACGCACGCACTCACACATACACATACAAAAAATACCCGCGGCTTAGCGCTGCGCAAAGCCAACCAAAAACTATGAAATTTCTATCGGGGATATATGCATGCATGCCAAGTACAGTACAGCCTTGAAGTTGAAACATATTTTCTGCAAATATTTGTGCTTAATTTTTTATGCACCACATTTGGTTTTTATCTATAAAAAATCTATAAAAAATTTAGGGAATGTTATCTTAAAAAAACACACACTTGCCTGTTCGTTTTGCGATGATTCCACTGTTTTTTTTTGTGAGGCCATTTGTGCGTTTCAAGTGAGGCTCCGCAAACGAATGCCGGAAGTTGCCTTTCGAATGCAAAATGCAAATTTAAGGAAAAGGAGCACCGTATCAACGGTGGGTAGGCGGGGGGGTGGGGTGTGCGATAAGGACACGCTGATAAACGAACTTGAACATTTTTTGACAGTTGTGCGTATAAATCTTGAAATGTTTTAATTTGCTTGCGAATCGATTTAAAGCGCACAGCACCGAAGTGCAAAAAACGCAGCGAAAAATGGCAAGACAAAAAATGGTTAAAAAACGCAAAGAAGCGTAGAGCAAATGGCAACGTAGTCCAATGCGGCAAGCAACATCGTTGCGTATGATTTATGAATGACATTTCAGCTCTTCAATGCCCTGCAACCAACGGGCAATGGTGAATTGCTGATGCAGCTTGATGACTTCGAAATAAAAAGGTTCCACAAGATTATTTAAGAATAGGTTTAGTACAAGCATTGCGTGATTTTATGTGTTTCCAAAACAAGCTGCTTAATATTTTTTTTACTCTAAGTTTCATTATAAGCTAGTGCTTAAATTTAAAGAATTTTGTAAATAGTAAAAGCTCAAAATATTAGGGTATTCTAGTGCTCGGCCAACTGCTAGGCATTTTTTGTCGTTGTGTGTGGAGCATCGCGAATTAGCCAAAAGCCGTTGCCAATCTCAGTGTCCAGTGCCCAGTGTCCACTGTCCCGCTGTCCGTATGTCCGGTTTTTGGTCATGGTATTGGAGCTGGAGCTGGAGCAGGAGCAGGAGCAGGAGTTGGGGTGTTTACCTTTAAAGCCTTGCTGCTGGCTCGCCATTTTTTGCCTGGTTCTTCTGATTTTGATTTCGACCTCGCTTTTGTTTTCATTTTTCCACTTGCGGCTCTGCTTCAGCGCGCTGTCGCTTTTTTAGTGGACCAGTCAGAGTCACCAGCCCAATCTCAATCGCAGTCCCAGTCCCAATCCAAATCCGAATCCGAATCGCAATCGCAATAGCAATCCCAATCTCAGCCAGTCCCCAATACCAGAGATCCCGATCCAGGGCCAGGCAATTCCATATCATATTTTTGCATTGACCCCGGTCCGCAGTCGGTTTTTTGCTCTTGGCGTTTATAGATTGAGTACTTTATCAAAAAAACGAGACATCAAAGCGTATATCATGTCAGCTGCAGACGCTGGGCCAGGGATCCCCCTTCCTATTTTCTTTTTCCCCTTTTTTATTTTTTGCCTTTTTTGTGTGTGTTTTTTGTATTTTTTTTTTGTGAGCCTGGGGATTGCATTTGCATTCCGCCTTTGTCCCTCTGCCGGGAACCATAACTTAGCCAATGGCCCGGCTTGGGCGCCATTTTGTTTATGTTTGTCGCAAAGGAGTCGATTCCCCACAAAGTTGGTCAAACTAAGGACCAGACTGCAGTTACCCACAAAGATAAATCCGCAGGAAGTTCAAGCTTGAAGTAGAAATGATAGCTTGGCTTTATGTCTGCGTTCTAAGATATGTCACATTATATGGAGATGGGTTTTGAAAAGAATTATATATTTATATATATATTTATTTATATATTTATTTACTTAATGAAAGAGTATTTCCATTGCAGCCGCATTACCATCACACCATGCCCTGGAATCCCATCCCATCCTATCGATCGGCGGGCATCGCCAGTGACTCAGTTTCTGGCTCGACGACTGCTCCCAAAACGATTCTCGTTCCGCCGATTCCGATCTCTTGTGATCATGGTACATTGGGTTTCGGTTTCCCAAATGAGTTGCAGCGGGCGAGTGGCGATGAATGGATCGTCAGAGCGTTCGAATCGCTGCTGCTGCCATGAATGGACCGCTTTTGTGTGCGGATACAGAGGGCACACGCAGCTAACGAACAAGCTATGAATGGTATGTTTTTTTTAAGTAACATAGAAAGCTTGAAGCAAGTTATTCGATTTTTTAGGCAAGCTAAAACATATAAGAAATATTTTCAAAGATTTATGCAACATATTTCTGAGAGGTTCCACTTTATGATGGCTTCTGCCACTCGTAGACGTCGAAATCGCTTGCCAGTCATCGAGTGGGATCGTTTTCTCCACTCTCCCAGACTTTTTCCAGTTTTGTTCTATCAAGCGTGTGGGTGGCATAAAATGGGGTGGAGCAATGTTCCTGTAAATTAAGTGGAGTTTGCTTAGATTTCTGATGAATTCATTTTTGCAGCCTGCATGGAAAATGTCATTAGCATAAGTTGGAAACTCACTAATATTATGACATTATCAAATATCCAAATAAAGGTACTGCTGCATACTTAAAGTCGATCGGCACAAATATGGGGCCGTTGATTAAGCCTGATTTATTGGATGAACCGAAAGCGTTTGCACATTTGTTAACTTTGACGAGCAGCCAAACAAATCGCTCTATGCAAATGATGAACGTCGAGCGGAAACGGAAAACGAAGTGCAGGCCAAAATGAGAAATGCCACAGATGGAATGAATTGGAGTGGACCTGAACCCAGAAACGAATATGTATCTGCATCTGTACGAACATGGACCTCAACTAAAAACTGATGGCACCGAATCACATCAGACAGTTCCAGCCAGCCAGCCAGTCAGCCAGTCAGCCAATTAATATTTTGTTAATTTCGTTTTAGGTTCCGTGGCTCGTGTCTGCATTTAAAGGTATTTTTGTTTGCATAAATAAGCGGACGGACGGCGAAGAACTGGCAAACGTCAAAACTTTTAAAATTTCAATTTCCGGTGCAACGGCAAAACGGCCAAGATGAAGATGGTGATGGTGATGGGACGAGGCCCGATTTCATTCATAAAAGGGATCTGAATCGGATCTTGGACCTCGAAACACGAACCTCGGACGCTCTGGTCGCCAAATGGAGTAGTATGAGGATTCTTCGCCGGACGACGGGGGAAATTAATTTTATTTTGATATTTGCGCAACAAATTCGCTGGCGAAATTATCACAACAAGTTATTTCTCAGTCGCAGCGAACAAAAAGCGTCAAATTTATCAAAAGTGACAGGCGTGAGGAAGGGTTTCGAAATCGTATAGGTGGCATATATATATATGTATGTATACCCTTTATGCATATGTCAGTTGCGATATAGCCTTGGCTGGCTGTATTTGCATTCGCTCGAAATTAATCAGAAAACTTCGCGATTTGCAAGTCCAGTTTCTCGCCTTGAGTTCTTCGTTTCTGATTTCGATTTCCTGCTGCGTGAACTGAAAGGCTCATGAGGATGTGTTGATTTGGCGGATTGGAATGGAACCAAGTGGTTACTTTGACAAAAAAATAAGCAAGGTAATATGTATTTGTAATATAACAAGTACATGCTGCACTTTAAGTCACTCGATTTAATTTGTGCGCCATCTAATCGCTGCTTTTTATTTGACAGTTGTTTTTGTTAATCATTATTGAAGTTCCTTTAGCCTTCCGCTGCTGTTCCATTTCCTGTAATTTCACGAAACACATCTGTATACTATATATTTTATGCATTTAAATTAATTTTTTTTTTTGTCCAACCAAACTCCACATTCGCCTGTTTCTGTTTCAAATGCGGCGTACGCAGAAATTATTTTAATTTTCAATAAAAATGCAAATATTTTATTTATAATTTTGTGCAAAAAAAAAAAGAGAAAACAAATACGCATATATATGCGTATGTAGATTTCCATCATCAATATTGTGCGAAACCCACACACACGGAATAGATATTTTCCGAAACACAGCGAGCTTTTTCCCAGCGCTAATTTTTCCCACATCATATCTCAAAACATATTGGGGCAAATGTTTTCTGGGTTGTCTACCGTTGATGTGTCGACAATTTGGCGGCTGCTGTAGTCGGGGAAAAAAAAATTAAAAATCCGGGGGAAAAAAAACGTCGGAAAATGAAAAAGTGACAGGCCGTCAAACTGACAAACTGACGAAACAGAAGCATTGACTGCAGCCTTGTTAAACATATTTCCACTGTCACCCGAGGTCAGGCTTCTGATTCGTGTTTTCCGATCGAATTCCGGGTATATCAGTTATCTAGCCTAGTTACTATACTATAAATAATTTACAGGTGATTGAAGCATTGGAAGTAGAACGTTTTATTTATTCATTTAGCGTTTAAATATTAGCGTTTTTGAGATACAAATATTGGCAAAGAAATGATTAAAGCAGCTTTAACTATTTGCTTAAATTTTATAATTTAAATTATAAAATTATCTTCTAGACAAACATGCCATAAACTTTATTGTCAAATTTTCTACATTTAAGAAAGATTTTCACAGCTGAAAATTAATGTTAGAGCATTTTTGAGTCATAAGGGATTTTGGTGGACTTTTTCACTTCTGTCATGAAATGCATTTGATGTGCATATTTAATAATATTTGTTTATTTATTTTTGACTGGCTCTCATTTAGTTTTGGTTGGGGTTTTCGGGGACCTGGCTGATTGTGAAATTTTTACGCTCACTAAACTGTCAACTGCAGTTTTGGTTTCGCTTTCAGGCTTTTGTACGTCCGCATACAGGATATTATATCAAAATGCAATTTTCAATTAAATGCAAGAAAAAAAAGTCATCAAAAATAACAAAAAAAAAAAAAAAACAAGTGAAATTCAGTACGCTAACAGTAAAAAATTTAATTGTTAAGAACACATAACTTTAACTGCTAACATAATAACTTGTTTGCGTGCTCAATTTGTATTAAAACTAGATGTCAAAGGCAATATAATCAAAAGATATAGGACGATTTAAAAACGCTTTAATCAATTGTTTGCGATTTGAAAACATATGATAACCAAATTGGTTTGTACCCTTAATTTAGTTAAGTTCTTTTTAAAAAATAAACAAAAAGTTGTAGGCCTGCCATTCAACTACTTTAGATCATCTCATTTACAATCCCCACTGGCATTTCTGGGGACAAACAAATTTCCAACAATAAGTCAGCGAAATTGAGCAACAAAAGCGGCTAAAGCGAATGAAAATAGGTGGAAGAGGCAAGGGGGGCACAGGTAGACGAGGTGAGATTGAGGTGAGGCCCGGCTTAAAGAGCTCGTTGCAGATGTAGGATATGTGGCATGTACATACATACATATGTATCTATCTGCATAATGGAAGCGAGGGCGGCAGCAGTTGTGATTTAAGATAACCATCGCTGCGACAAACTGAGAGGCGGACGGACTGGCGGCTTGATGGGTTGACAAACTGACAAACTGACAGCCCGCACTTGCCACTGGAACGCGACACTTTCCACTCGGGGACAACCTGACAAATGATGATGAGATGGGACGCAATGGGCTGCGATGACGATCGGGGGTAGCAAGCGCACCCGGCAACCCATTCCCAATCTCAATCCAAAACTGAATCGGAATTGGAATCGGATTCAGAAGCTGCAAATGCAACTGCAACTGCAACAGAATCGGAATCGAAAAAAGGCACATTGGAACATGCAAATTTTTGTGGGCTGCCGTTGACACTTCACAGCTGCAGCCGCACAACTGCGGTCAAGAAAATAGCAACTGTTCTGTGCTAAGTAAGTGCGCTGAAAAAGCATTGCTTAAAGAAGCAACATTTGCTTTCGAAAGTGTGTTCAAATATGATAAATAAATTATCAATTTAGAACCTACCAGCTTGCCCGCTGCTGTGCACAGGGGCACAGGTAAGGCCTCAGTTGCAGCTACAGATACATCCTCCGATTCTGATTCCGATTCAGATGCGGCGGATACAAAGTGCGACCTCAACAGATGGACCTCACACTAAGCCGTCGGCTTTGCCAGCAAATCCACTCGGCATTCAGCGGTCGCACTTCTCGCCCCTTTGTCGCCGATTCGGATACGGATCGAAGGACATATTCAGGTGCACTGTATATATGTACATATATATGCATATGTGTTGCGTATCGGTTTCGTTTTCAGTTGGGCACTTCATCTGCGGCTTTGGCCGGTGCTTAGTGCGCCCTTTGTTTTCGCCCACTTCCTAGGGGGCTTCATAATTCCCCGGCCCGTTCCAAACCCGGACATTTTCGCACCTCGCCAGCGAAGAGGAAAGGGCTCAATGGAAAACGTGGAAAACCCTTGCGAGGTGACTTCTATGGCCGGCACTCTGCGAGCGGACGAGGAAAATAGCCCCGGCTATTTACGTTTTTAGCGCGTATTTAGCACTTCATTAAATTAATCGACTTTCCATTGCAAGCTGAAGAATCCGCCATGCTTAGTAGTTCTAAAATTTTAAGTTCTTAATTTATTCAGCAACCTTTTTCTAGATTTACTTAGATCATTGAACTAAAATCGAATCTTTTCTGAGGTCACAAATCTCGGCGATCTGAAAAGTTAATCACATTTGGAATATTCCATATGGCTAGATGGAGCTAATCTCGCTGCCCAGGGCAGTAAAAGGAGCAGGAGAACAGGGATGAGATCCTTGGAATCGTAGGTATATCCCCCAAGAAGCTGGCAACAACATGCAACACCAACAGGACGAAGCGAGCACGCATCAACGCACTTGAGACTGCCAGTGAGTTAGACAAGGACGCGTGAGGAGGAGCATGACACTTTGACCTGCGGGGGATGCTGCGTGCTGCGGGTGGAGCAGACAGGGGGGGATGTTTGGTGCGGGGTCGTGTGTGTCAAGTGTCAAGTGTCGACAGCTGACGGACGCAAGTGTCAGCCATCTGGAGGAGCGACAGAGACCGAGTGAAGCCATTGGGAGCCCTTCGAATGTCTCCTATTTCACTGCTAAAAATTAGGTGCTATTCTGCTGAACTTCCAACTTGCTAAATAAATAATAAATAAATAATAATTAATGAATATTAAATAATACTTGCGAATAAAAAGATAGTCATTGCTTTAGATATTTTCATCTATTGCAGAGTTAGATGGTATAATTTTCTAAAACTTAAACGAGTTCGTTTGTATTTCTTGCAGTGTGCCTGGGCAGCTCCTTCGCCTCCTGGTGCGGTGTCTGTGCTCCTTCGTCCGTGTGTCTGTTTCCGTCTCCTGGCGAAGTCACAGGTCACCGCCCATTGTGGGCGGGCTGTCAGGGTTGTCCTGCGGGGTTGGGATTCGGATTGGGATTGGAATTGGAATTGGGATTGGGGTAGGGATAGGGGGGTTTTCGGCTTGCGTTTAGATGGCTGCCGCTGCTGACCATGGCAACCGAAATGGCGATGGCCACGCACACGAGCACAAGTAATCATAATAAAGGACCAAAGAGGAGCTTTTCCCGCAGTAGCTGTGTGTGTGTGTGTGTTGGAAAATCTTATTTCACGCTGCAAACCACAAGGGAACGTGCCAAACACCGCAAGCAATAAATGAGACGATGGCGACGAGCAGAAAAATTGCCACCGAGCGGCAGGACAACGAAAATGACAACGACAACGACGACGACAGGCGAAACATGGTGACATTGTAATAATTATGCCAAAGATTATCCTTAGACCTGCCGTACGCACACACACACACACATGCGCGTACACACGCAGGGAGAAACTCGAGGAGGGATATTCGAGGTGTGAGGGCGGCGACTGTTGTGCCGCAGGATATAAGCGGCAGGACAACGACAACGACAACGACACCGAGGACGAGGACGAAAACGAGAAGGACAACTACGACGACAGCTCGACAATGTTGCCAGCCGCGAGCAAGCGCGTTAAGTAGATGAGCTTCAATTTGTGTACCGCCCCCAACGCCCACTTCCATAATGCACTCGAAAAAACGTGGGTGGTGTTGTAAAATATATTTTATATATTTAACTTGTTATATACATACATATATATTATATTATATTTACCCTAAAAATACACAGCTTAAATTTAGGTTAATTTAATCTATTTGAATCTAAACCTAACCGAAATTTTCTTATTTATTTTGAGTACATTCCCGTTTTTTCGCGTGTACGTGGCCTCTGCACTTCCTCACCTCTCGTTTTGCCTGCTTTCCTGCGGTCCCTTGCGTTGGGCGGATATCCTGTAACCAGATTTGCCCTATGTGATTAAGTAAGTCATTGAGATGGTCTCGGCCTCGATAAGCCGGGTTGACCTGACCCCTAACCACTTTATCCTTACCCCCACCCCTGCTGTTGTTGTTGTTGTTATTGTTGCCGTTGTCAAGCTTGTAAATTGTTGTTGCCCGATGATGACGATGACGATGATGTCGCCTCCTTCAGCCTTTTATCGCCGCCTGCATCTTAAAGTTTTCAAAACAAATGCGAAAAGCTACGAAAAAATACTAAAATGGCTTTAAGTTTTTTTTTTTATAACTTTTTGTTGCCAAGGCTAATTAACGCGGCAGCCAAAAGGAAAGTTTATAAAATACAAGCAAAAAAAGTTATTATTTCTATGCCTTTAATGGGTTCTTCAGCAGCTAAAAGCGGCTTGTTTTCGTAAAATATTCTAGCAAAAGTGATTCAATTTGCAAAACATTCGTAGACCTGTGCATTTACTCCCTTAAATAAGGCGGAAAATAAATTCTACGTTTTAGTATACTACTCCTGCAATCCGCAGCGTCGAAACCAATTTCGCGATATTGTGGGCGTGTCAGCCAAAAGCTCGTGACAAAAAGATGGACAGCCATTGCAAACAAATGTCAGACGGGCAGGACCAAAAGGGCCACCCCGATACTCAAAACGGAGGGGGCGTGGCAGGTTGGGGAAAACAGTCTAGAGCAACACGGAAAGAAATATAACTACTGATTCTGCAAAAACTAACGTTCTTAAGCATTTTTCTATGCAAAAATTGCAATATTTAATAGAGGTTTTTTTCTGTATAACTTGGCCAAAAAGGGAGCCACAGCAAAAATAATTACCACTTTTTACTCCTAATTAACAACACTAACTATCCCTATCAGTTTTTAACAGACTTTGTAAAATTAATTTTTGACCAAATTTTTGCATTTTTGGTAAGGGGTTACATCATCAAAATTTGTAAAAACTGGCAAAAATTTTGATTTCAAACTTTTGAATACAGTTCGATTTAAAATTTAAATACAAGCTCAGCGATATATGACATTCTACATTCAGGCAATTATTTTTAAAGTTGTGGCCAAAAAACAATTTATTTAATGACGAAAATTAAAAAAATCTACTTTTGGCAAAAATTAAAATATTTTTGATGGGCATTTTAATCATAACTTGGCTGAAAATCATCATAAACATGAAAGAATAGTAGTTTTGAGCAGCTTATTATAAGCACTAAATAACCCTGTCACTTTTTTTATGGACATTGTAAAATTAATTTTTGACCAAATTTTCGCATTTTTTGTAAGGGGTAAGGGGTCATTAAAATTTGCAAAAAATTGACAAAAAATAGAATTTCCATTTGTGGATACAATTCGATTGGAAATTTAAATACGAATACAACGAGATATGGCATTCCATATTTAAACAATTATTTTTAAAGTTGTGACAAAAAAACGGATTATTTGATGTACGAAATTTGGAAATACGGCTCTTGCCAAAAACTTGATATTTACAAACGGAATTTTCGTCATAACTTCGCTGAAAATTGTCATATAGATGAAAGAATAACTGTTTTGAGCAGGTAATTAACAGTGCTCTCCCTATCACTTTTTAAAGAATTTAGGAAAATCAATTTTTGGGTCAATTTTCGCATTTTTTGTAAGGGGTAACATCATTAAAATTTGCAAAAAATGGCGAAAAAATAGAATTCCCATTTTTGAACACAGTTCGATTGGAAATTTAATAATGAACAGAACGAGATATGACACTCGTGATTTGGGCCATTTTTTGTCAAGTTTGGACAAAAAAACTGCTAGTTCTGAGCTAAATGCTGTGAAAAGGACATTTAGTTTTTCTCAGTACTTAGTTGTCGCGATGTAGGCGGCAGTTAGTTGGTTCGGCTGGTTGGCCTGGTTGGAGTGTCAGCGGTTATGCCATGGCATTTGTCTGTCTCTCTGTTGGTTTGCTTGTTGATTTGTTTGCTTGGGGCCCCAGCCCGTCGCCTCGATTCCCGAATTTTGCGGTGGCCAAGCCGCCAAGTGAAAATACAGGGCAAAAAACAAGGGAAAAATGTGAAACAAAAAAAAAAGAAGAAGCGAAGTGAACTGAGTGACATGGACACGAAACTAAACTGACACTTCAAACGACAACAGCAGCGGCGGCAGCGTCGGAAAATGGGAAATGCCAGAGATATGAGCCACGGGAAAATGAAGCGGAAAAACTCATCAACATCAAATTCAAAGCAAAAGTCAAGTCAAGTCACCAAATAACATACACCGAAATTCCTAAGCCACAAAAAACTCATTTGTATATTTTTTTCGTAGGAAAATTGAATTTCCTTTCTCCCATTCCGTTGGCAGCCTAATTAACTTGCGAGAACAAAACTAATTTGTTCTTCATGGACACCATTTTGAAATCGAACAATTTTTGAGTTTTTATTCTTATTTTTTCGCCATATTCATAGCTTAATTATTCCGTCGGCATAAATCTGAAATTAAAATGATTAAAAACATAAGGTTTGCTGGCATACTAAGCGCCCATCAGATGCTAAAAAATAAAATCTGAAAATGCAATTCGAATTTTAAATAGTCTCATTAATTCGAGTTTTGAGTAGTGAAACAACATAGTATCGTATTTATGCCAAATTAAAGACGCTCATCACATCTTGACTCTGCAGCGAATTTAACTGAATTTTAACTGAACAATTAATCTCGCATAAAGAAATAGTGATAGTGATTATTTTCCATTAAGCGTGCAAGATGTTTTGCGTTTATGTTTTTGATTAATGACTTAAATGCAACGCGGATTGTTGCCATCTTTTCGTATAAATCATGTTTTCGTACACCGTTTTTGTTATCCTTCTCTTTTTGTGTTGGCTTGACATATATCAAGGCGTTGCCACGCCCCCTTTGGCCAACCAGTTGGCAGTTGGCTTCTGTTTTGTTACTCAATTTTGCCCGTTTTCTCGTCTCTCGCCTTGATATTTGCAGCCGTTTTTATTTTGGCATTTAATTACAGGGCCAGTGGCAGTAACCTTGGTTCGGCCAGTAGCAGGTATTATCCCTGTGGAAAGCCCCCTTCACCCCCTTTCCTGCCTTTGCAACATCTTGGCATCGTTCGCGTGCCGCAGCGATTAGATGCATCCGAAAGATACGCGCACGTTTATTAGATTCCATTAACTGATTGCAGGCCCCCAGTCGCCGAGTGAATGCCATAAATATACATATGTATGTATGTTTTGTATGTGAATATATAGCATATGCATATATGCATATTTCAGCTTGCCACGCCCCATTGTTGTCGTCTGGTTTTCGCACCCGTCAACGCCCACAAGCGCTTGGCCGGCCTATCGAAATCTATTCAATTAAAATGCAAAAGTCATAAATCTCGTAAATTATTGCATTTTAAATGGCCTCCATTTTTAGTTTGCAGCTTAGGCGTTTGCAATTTATGTACATTTTCGCCTGATCGATCGTCCATCGATTAATTGTGTCCATTATGTCCGTATAGTTTTCGCGCTGCTTATCGCCGGCAACTAATTGACAATGTATTTCAAAACTATCAGCATGTTAGCAGAATATTGCAATTTATGCGCAGAGCTCATTAAATGGGGCTGTAATTGCCCCAATTAGTTCGATTTTTGGCCAATTCAGTAGCTAACTAGTTAGTATTTCAGATGTATTTGTTAAGTTACTAATACTTTCTTTAAGAATATCACTTTATTGTTATGCCTTCAAAAATATTATGAAATTTAATATGCAATCAAAAATAATCATATTTTTTGGGGAAATAATTCTGCAACAAATTGGCAACTTTGTTGAAACATTGTGGCCACAGATTGTGCAATAATTCATATATACATATATAAAAAGTCATATTAAAATTAAAGCTAAGCAGGAGACAAAAAAGCGTTTAATACCTTTAGCAGCATGAGTAATATAGTAATTAAAATTTAATCCCAAGCGTTTGAGCACACGAACATTATGTTTTCTATATACAATTGCAACGGTGTGTAGATGTGTGTGTGTGAATTACATATGGCATTTACATATTTTGCACGTTATAGGGTTAAAATCCCCCTTCGCTTTCCACAGCATATGTAAACTCAATTTTTTTGTAGTGTTTTTTGCGATAGAATTGCAACCCAGAAACCACTAAATAATCTTGCAAAACTCAGTTACAATTTAAGTTATTTTCTTAAATTCTGTTTCTGTAAAAATTGTTTTAAGCAGCGCAAATATCATCAGCATGCTCGAATAAATTCGATGCTCATATATGCATATGCTTAAAAATCCAAATATTTACTGAGCCACGCGCACCGTAAAATTATTATTATTATTATTATTGTAAATGTGCAATGTTCGGAGCAGCGGACAAAAATGAAATAAAAATAATTGCAATGCTCAAATGGCTGAAACGTGATTATACGAACTAAGTGTACCTTCTAAATTCAAATTATAATTCAATAATTAGTATCAATAGCAGTAAACTTACTAATACTGTAACTAAGTATTTATTAATGGAACACAGGGTACCCAAAATATTGTTAATTGTATTTAACTATATTACAGCTACAGTTTAAGCCACGAGTCCACATTCCCAAGTCGAGTTAATCCTTTTGACGAGCCATCAGATAAATTCCAGGATATGAAAAAACACAAAAACAGCTACAAAGTTGCATTGAAAAAACATGGCAAAAACATGTAACATGCATAAATATGTTTTTGTTTGCCAATGCTTTTTTTCCCGCTCGTTCGCCGCCTTTTTTTTATTATTATTATTATTATTATAATGGTTGTAGTTGCTGTTGTTGTCGACACCATCGACAACAAAAAGAGTTGGCCATTGTCGCCAGTTGTCGTTAATTCAAATATTTTCGTATACACATTTTTTTGTAACCAGTGCGCGCATTTCCATTTTTTTTTAATGGCCATAATGACAAAATATACTTTTGCCCATCAACACGATGCAGTTAAAGAAGACAAAAAATTGTATTAAAATTGCTGCAAATATTGGATAGGTGCACACGCCTGTGTAGTTATAATAAATATTGTATATAATCGACGTGGCCAGCGGATATGGTGAAATGCAAATATTTTATAGGAAAAAGTAAACACGCCCGTAATTATTGCAATCATTTACGTTTGACGAGGTTTTTGTCCAATAGCCCAGGTCAGAGTTGATTGATTTGGTAGAACAACACCACGATCTTCAATGGGGGAAGCTTTAAACTTAACTCAACTCACCTGAAATTGGTTACTACTAGTGCTTTTATTTGGGCTAACAATTAGCTTATTCCTTTCGGAAATCGAGCACATTTTGTGTTGATCCGTTACATTGATCCGTGAATTAAATTGATCGATTTGCGCAAATGGCGCTTGACTTGCACCACCATCATCAGCATAATGCATGAATGAATGGATCATGTTCGGCTTTCAGGTTTCTCGGTGCTATATGACCATAGCTCTGGCTATAGCCGATGTTTCCTTCTGATTTTCCCGATCCGCACAACATCGAAGAGGAGGCAACACTCCACTGACATAATCGAGACAACGACCAGGAGTTGTTTGCTGCTGCTCCAGCTCCTGGACCATTGCAATTTCGTTTATAAAAGAAAAATTAACGTGAATTATAAAAAATAACTTGAAAACGAAGCGGCGAGGAGTTGAGCGTAGTGCAACCGGTAGAACAACAACAAATAATTGGTAATCTTGCAGATATAATGATAATCACAACAGCAGCGGCAGCAGCCAGTTCCCGGCAGCCACTTCAAAAAAAAAAAATACAAAAATAAAAAAAAGAAAAAAAAAAACAAACTAAAAATAAAAGCAAAAATACAGCAGAAAAGGAAAATAAGCGAAAAAAAAATCTAAAAAAAAGGAACCGAACCGAACTGAACTCAACGTGCACTGAATGTCCTCATTGAAGTGAAGGTAAAACAAAATCGCAAAATACAACCAGAAGGATAATTCCGTTTGGCCAAAACCCAGCGGCAAATACACTATTCGAAAAAAGCAAAACATCGTATTTTTTATGAGATAAAATAATGAAATGATGTTAAAAAATGCAATTAAGGAAACCTTAAACCTTTAAATAGCGGGAAATAAATCTACTATTTTTAAACAATAAAAAACAGAGAGATGATTTGCTATTTAAGTCTGATGCGGGCATATTATATATATATATATATATATATATATATATATATATATATATATATATATATATATATATATATATATATATATATATATATATATATATATATATATATATATATATATATAGATATTATTATTAAATTATATAAATAATTTTAATTCCTACTTGGCTTGACAAACTCCGCCTTTTAGAGGGTATAGAAAATATAACTAAAATGTAGCGGAAGAGAAAATGGCAACGGCCATTGAACAGCAGCGGCAAAGCAAACGAAGCTGCAACTTGCAACGTGCCCGGTCTGCTGGTACACTGAAAGAAACTGGCATAGCATATGATAATAACATTAAAATATATCCATAAAATATCTAGATATTAATATGGTATAACCATTTCATGTATATTTCCAATGTAAATCTCCTGCTGCTGCTTTTTGCAGTGCACCGCGAATTGGACCAGGAACCTGGAGCCAGGAGCTTGGGAGCTATGGACAAGGCTTATGCCCACACCCACCACCTTACCCCATCTGCCCTCTCTTTCGGGCTGGCTCTATCTGTCTCTATCTCGCGATGCGACCGCGTTGCTACGTGAGCTGCACACGCGGCGCGATTACCAAAGTCCGGCGGTCGAGAATCGAGAATAGAGGTTGAGGTTGCGGTTGCACCTGAAAGCCGGCCACTCGCAGCAAAATGTGGCAAGGAGAAATAATTGAAAGGGCGTTTCAACTCAGAAATACCATGCGATTTTTCAATTTTAATGTGCAAATATATTGAGATTAATTGTACTTTTAATTAAATGTATCTAAAAAATAATTAGTATTTAATTCTAATCTTCGAAATATAAAGTGGCATAGCTTGTGGCAAGTAAGTATTTGAAGTCTGTGCAAACTGCCTGCGAATAAAATATGCTATCGCATACCCTTTAATGGAGATTCAGAAAAATGTGCTGCCGTTGAGGTGGAAGATGCCTGGCAACAAGAAGAACAACTGCAGCAATTGCAACTTTGTGGCGTACAGAAGAAGTGCAATTCAAATGCCCCTCCCCCTGCGGTACGCCCCGGCAGCCCAAGGCCCCCCTGCCCCCTCGAAACCCCCCTCCCCCCCTTTTATAACCACGAAGAAACTTGCAGCCATTGAGGAGGCCACAGCAGCCATAAACATAATTTCATATCTGGCAAGCCCAGCAGCATATAAACTATATACGTATATATGCTCATATATATACCTGAGCTCCCCGCCCCTTCACCGCCCCCTTTTTCCTTTTTGTTCTTTATTTTTTATTAGTATTTTTTTTTTTTTGATGCGGGGGGAGTGGCACGAAATCAAAATAAAACGATGGGCGTTTATCGTTATGCGAGCTGAATAACTTCTGGAAGTTTGTTTTCTATCCCCGTGAACACTCCACTTCCTTTGCCCTGGACATCGGATTGGGATTCGGATTCGGATGCGGGCTGGGAATGGGTTTTCGGCTTGGTATTGCAACTTGAGATTGGCCTGAGCGCTGTGGCACCGACTTTTCTGGCCCAGAACTTCCAACTCTTTTGGCCCAAAAGCTGCCTTGTGATTTCTTGTTTTGTTTGTGCTGCTCTATGCATATATATTTTTAAGATTCAGTGCTGCAGTTGTGCCATCATTTATGCAAAGATACTTTTGAGTTTTAAACATTTTTTATTCAAGTACCATATCTCAAGTTTTCTCCTTTTGACTAGCTACCCTCTATTTTTCGACCATGGTTTTTATTTCCAGCTGACCCTACTAAAATATCCTCATTGTGTGCTAAAGATCGCAGGAAAACATCGGCGTGCAATTTGTACGGCTTGGCTATTTATGTTTTTTATGTTTTTTGGGTCATTATGCGAACTGCGAACGGCATATGACGGCAGCGATGGACGATAAGGAGGGGATCCCTCAGTGTTAACCTGTAACCACCTCGGCGGGGGACGGACGGACTTTTCATTGCCTTCTGGCGGCGTTCGGCGTTTTGCCTAATTAGCTTTTCGGTGCGTGCGCCATTTGGCAGGTTGCCAGCCAGTATATACATATAGTATATATATATATATTTTTTTTTTTTTTATTATTTTTAAGTATTTTTCTTTCATTTCTTGCTGCCGGTCTAATGAATTTTCAATTGTTAGTGCCTCGTTTACGAGGTGTCCCGTGGCGTCGTCGAGCACTTTGTTGCGTAACCCGGAGCAGGGGTTCTCGGGACGGGGTTTCTTCGCTAACTGGCTCTAATTACAAATCACAAATGGCTAAAACGCTGCGAAATGGCCCATAAAAACGGTAGCCAGTCGAGCGCATTACGCAAAACGTGGAGCGGGGCAACCAATAACACTAGGCCGCTGAAGAAAATAAAAAAACAAAACCTTTTTACATATGCAAAGAGCAAAAAACAAAAAAAAAAAAAGAGGGAGGGGGGAACATAAGCGGAAAATTGGAAAACCTACGGGCGATCGGCAGTTCCCTAGTTCGCATTGTTAAGTATTACTATTAAATGCTACTGATTCACATTTAAGTTCAAAAGCAAAGGCACAAATGTTAATTGGCAAATTTGTGGATTTTTTAAAAAATTGTATACTTCTTACAACTCAATTCAAATTTAGGTGATTAAACTATTTATTTTATCAGTCTGCATTTCTTAAGTCAACTTATGCAGTTTCTTATGCTGTATATATTGTGATGAGCAGAACTTGTAATATTATATAATATATCCCTGAAATTGGATGCTCATAACTAGATGATATTACGTTGTTGTTCGCTTATTACGCATACGCCACGGTGGTGCTGCAGTTGCTGCTGTTTGGGATGTTGCTGCTGTTGCTGCTGCTGCTGCTGTTGTTGCTGCTGCTGTTGTTGCTGCTTCCGCTGTTGCTGCCCCGACACGACGACGCGTCGGCATCAAATCACAAATGGCGCCAGTCCGACACAGCAGCAGCTGTCGAGATGAAAGAGTGAAAGAGTGAGAGGGAGAGAGAGAGAGAGGGCAACACTGGCGGACAGGGGCGGCGACAAAGGGGGAGCACAATGCGGGAGGGGGGAGGGCACAGCAGCAGCAGCATTTCACATCACATCACTTCGCACGTGACCGACGGGTTGGGGCGCAGCTTTTGGTCAAGTTGAAATGCAAATTGCAACTTCCGTTAAATTGCAGCAGCTGTACAGCTGTGTAGGCTGCACTGAGAGAAAAGAGGGGGTACTAAAAGCCAGACAAGTGTGTGCTAAAACTAAGCTAAATCATACTTAAAAGTACTAGCAAACTTTAAATTTAAGCTGAAATACTTTAGAGCTACGCTAAACTTCAAAAGACTGTAAGATCTTATAATTATTTATTTTATAATTATTTTTTGCAGTGCACAATATCGAAGGCGAAAGACAGAGGCAGACATTCATTGAGCTCGGTTTTACTGGCTTGGATTTGGGTTTTTCAGTTCTGGTTGTGGCATTCGGTTTCAGTTTCGGTCTCGGCCAGTGGCGGTGGCAAATGGCGTTGAGTTGCACCTTCAACCTTTGGCCAGCCCCTCAACCCCTCCCCCCCCCCCCCCCCCCCCTTTCTGGATCCACCACTTCGTTGCCCCAATGCAAGCGATTCACCTGGCAGTCAATCACACGTAGGCAGCTTCTGCTCGTCAGGCCCGTTGATGAATTATGGCCATGGAGCTCCGAGCTCCAAGCTGCAAGCTCGTCTCTTTGTGGCCTTTGTGCCTCCCTTTGGAGATGGCGATGGTATTGCCGATGGAATTGCAGTTGGAGATGGGGCTGGAGTTGGAGTTGGAGTTGGAGCTGGAGCCTTCGATACCCTTTAGTTCGCATCTCTTTTGGGCTCTGGGGTCGCGAAAAAGGAAAAGGCAGCTGTGAATGGAAAAGCAATTACCGCAGAAATAGATTCCATGGGTGTCTTGTCTGCCATGGATGAAGTGAATGCATATTAAGTGGGGGCTTTGTGCCTGAGACTCGGGCAACAAAGCCTAAAAATGCATCTTAAAAATAAGTAAAAAAAAAAAATGATTGCATAGCGGAAATTATTGCTTGCATTAAATCTGAAACGAAGTTTTTTTTAAACCATCGAAAGTTGTATATTTACATCGGTAGACAGTCATATCTATAAAGATTTATGGACTTGTTGAGATTTTTAATGCCACGTTGAAGCTATTAATGTCCTTGAATATAAGCTCCTGTGTATTTTTGCTACGTACTGGTTTGCCGCTTGATTTATAGAAAAAGTTGCAGCCAATAAATGTCAACATAAACTTGTGCTATCCCCACAATGTTCCGTCTCTTTCGCCATGCGGCCATTCGCCGTCTCGCTCTGGTCGAGTTTCAGTGGTAAGCAACATTTTCTAATTACAAAACTAACATTTACAATGTAACTCGAAACAAGAAGGACGAGAGCGAGAGTCGCCGGCGATGAGAGCGGTTAAATGCAACAAGTTGCATACACAATTAGCACAAGGATACAGCAGCACTCACACACATGCACAGTGCAGGAGCGCACACAGATACAGTTGGCAGAACACACACTCACACTCTGACAACGGAAAATCCCTTTGGGCCGTGGAAGCGTCTGTTTAACTTTCAAGTGGCGTTCTACGATACTCATAAAATTTCCTCCAGGTAATTTTCTGTCATGTTTCGGCTGCATGCGTGTGTGTGTGCGCATTGTTTCGCTGGACTTTCCACTCACACAGACACTCACACAGGACTCTCACACGCACACTGGCTTCCTTTGACTGCTGACAATCCTTCCCGCCCCTTTGGCCTTAGCCAACTTCAATCACATTGCACTTTTGGCCACTTAAAGCTCGCCATGCTGCTGCTGCTGCCAAAATACTCTAACTTTGTGGCAGGATAATGCTGATCGGGCAGAAGGATGTTAAGGATAATCGCGTAACAATATATTTTGAGCCATTTTGTATGGCATTTAAATGGAAATAACTAATTGATGTATTACTTCATTAGCTGCTTGTTTTTCTTTGACTGTGGCATTGTAGGGCATTAAAAATTCGTGTTAAAAATTATTTTTATTCCGCTTCCGTGTTGTTGGCTTGTTTGTTGCTGTTTGTTTGTTGTTGATTTTACTGCATTTAATGAACGCTGTCCGCTGGCGCCTGCAAGTATGCAGCTTGAATTTTGTCAAGCGCATTAAAACATTATTAAGAGCCACCTCGCCTCGCACTCTACCGTCCATGTATGTGTGTGTGTGTGAGTGTTTGTGCCTTAAATATTTAATTATATTTAGCTGCCTAAAGTACTTACAGTTTTGCGCTCCTAGGGACATCCGTGCGGACAACATGGCGTATGATTAACATGTGTGTTAATTTAGCCGGCAGCTAAATTTTGTGGCTGCTAATCGCTTACGCAAGACTACTCACCATAATGGCCGAAAGACAAATTGCCAAAAAACCAACGTATCCGACAGATACAGATACAAATACTGATTCAAATGTACATAGATACACACATACTAATACAAGTGCGCCCTATACTCAGCAGCAACAGCAATTTTTCCATAAATAATTTCCATAAAAACTTGTTAAAGTTCAAGACAAGTAAATAAATAAATGGAGTGAGCGGGCACACACCAGAATATCCATATGTTCGTGGAGGATATGGATACGGATGTGGCGAGGAGGGCGGGGGCGGGAATCGGCGGGATTGGGGAACAAGATATGTCCATGCAGTCGACTTTATGCCCCGGAGCACAAAGTAAACACTTTTTGGTGTCTCCCTCTCGCTCACTGTGTGAGTGCATCCTGGTTATTTAAATACCCCACACTGATACAGCCGGGTACATGGATTTTTGGGAGGCTTCATCAATTGCTGCTCCATTATGGGAATGATGTTAGAAAAATAGGAAAAATATGTAAATGATCCTTTGAAAATGGTCTTCGAATTAAAATTACCTATGCTTAAAACGCTAATTCAAACTATTAATGTAAATGTATTAATGTAAAATATATTAATATCAAACCTTACTTTGCTGCCTAGAATATTTGTGTATTGTAGCATCTGAAGAGGCACAGATTTTCCTTTGGAAACTCGCCATTCCCTTTCACGTTTTCCCCGACTCACTTTTTCTTTGTATATTTTTTCTCCGATTTTTCTTGTCCATTTTTTTCGGGTTCTTCTCGGTGCCGTAGTTTTTCGCTGGTTTTTCCCCGTTTTGTTTGGCAACTTTTCGTGGCTATAAACACGTACGCGTTGCCATCGCAGTTTCAGCTTTTCCTCACACACACACTCACACATATGCGGGAATATAAAAAAATAACACATGAAAAGATCGTTTGCTGTTGTTGTTGTTGTTGGGAAAACTCAATTTAGCTTTTTGCAACCTTCACAGAAAAAAAAGAACGCAGAGTAGCTGCAGAAGAAAAGGGAAAAATCCGGGAGAAATGCGGAAGATGCAGGCGAACAAAAAATGAATTCCTTTTCTTTTTTCTGCAGTCATCTCGCTCTTATTCGTTTTATCTCGCTTGCTCGCTCGCTCTACTTTATTCATGTCAAACGAGAAAAATCCACTAGAACACACACTCACACACACACACTCACACACACAGGGAAAACAACAACAATAGAGCCCCTGTCAACGTTTGCGACCCCCCCCCCCCCCCCCTGCAGGAAAATAGGGAAAAAGAGTAAATAGAGGGGAAAAAAATAGGAAAACAAGAGCCTTCCAAAAACTGAGAGGAATCTTTTGACTAGAAATGGACTGCATGTCCTTCCCCGCTTGCCACGCCCCCGCTTTTCAAGCCGCCCCTGCGCGCCTGTGTGTTTGTTGTGTGTGTGTGGTACGTGCCTCGCTTGCCGCTTATTAGAAATCAAATCCCATAAAAGCCACACTGAGCCACCAGAGCAAGAGGCGCCCGGAAAAGCGGCGGGAATGGGGAGAAAAATGTGGGGGGGCGAGGCAGGAAAAATTGGGAAAAAGCAAAGAGCACTAGATGATAGCGCCGAAGGGCACAGGAAAACGCAGCGCCAGTTATTCCACCACATTTTGGTCTTATTCTTTAAAATGTTGTATTTAACTTTGCATTTATTTATGTCATACGAGTGTCATTGGTCATACTTGTCGTATCCGCAATCTTTACTTCATATTATTCTATTTAAACATACTTTTTCCCTTATGCGTTTAAAATATATACATTTTTTAATTTATACAAATATTTAAAATATTTTTTAATTCATACAAATTAAATAGATAATTCCACTAGTTGTATAAATATCTTAAATATTGTTAAATGCATACACATGAAATAGAAAATTCCACTAGTCGTATACTTGATATTTGACATGATTTTTTTTTCAGTTTCCCAACTACAATTCCTTTTATTTCTTTTGATTTTCCCAACTGATTTTCCCACCGTTCAAAGCGCTCGAATGCTCCAAATTCGCACTGGATCGCAATTTTGGCTGCTGGGGCCGGAGGCCACCAGAAAACAGAAATAGTTAGTCAGCCCGGTTATCTGTGGCTTTGTCAAATACACACAGGTTTTTATATATATGTACATATATTATATACATAAATAAATTCCTCTGACATTGCGGTTGGCTTAACATTGTTTGCCTTCTACCTGAAAACCGAAAAAAAAAAAAAAATGCCATCAAAGATTTCGATGGCTGATGAGATGCTAAAACCTTTGACCCTCTTGTTCTTTTCAACGGCAGAGTCTTAAATTCGAAATCACTTTCGATATATTTAATATAATAGCGAATAAATATTAGAGTTTGTTGTCTGCTTTCGTCGCAATTTGATTTCCTTTTGATAACCACATTTTACGCTTACAGAAACTTCCATATCCAAAAGTTGATTTTTTGATTTCGACTGCTTGTAAATCGGGAATATTATCTTTGCCATGGCAAGGACATGCACATGGGCGGCGGTTGGGCAGGGTGGGGAGGGGGTGCAAAATGCTGACACTGCACACAGTTGCCACTTAAAACCGAAACCGACACACCCGGGAGGCGTGGCATCCAATGGGGGCGTTGGGCGGCGAAGAAGAAGAGCGACAGTGACGAGGACGAAGGGGACAAAAGCTGACAGACAATCCGCACTGTCCCACCTCCGAAAAGCCCCCCTCCCACTGACCCCCATGAGCCCCAAGCCCACTGCTTTCAGTGACCCCACACCCCCGCTGCCATCGTTCTTCTTATACAGAGAAAAAAATTATACTGTTAAAGTTATGAAAAGAGTTACGGAGGAAAAAGCATTTAAACCAATAAGGTTTACTCTTTAATAAATTAAATGTTGACTCTCTTTTTAATTTTTTTCTAATATAAAATGCGTACTTATTTGTTTAAGTGCACAAGCTCCCCTTTTTCCTGGCCGTTTGTCCACCGGCCTTCGTTTGTGTCTGTGAATCGCACAAATCCCCAAGTGCCCTGAGAAATGAATGGGGGTTCGAAAGGGGTTGCGGGAGCGGTGGGGAGCGGGGGCTCTCAGTGGTCAAGGGGCGGCGGTTACAGCGGGGGCTTGGGGGGCTTATACTGTGCGACAGACGACAGTTGCCATTGCCTTTGGTCTGCTTGATATTTTGTCATTTGTGTCACGTTCGCCATTCATGATGATTTCGTTCTCGTTCTCGTTTTGTTGGTATCCTTCTCGCTCTGTGTGGGTTTTCCTGCCCCCCTCCCCCACCGAAATCCCCTTTGGCCTGACGTTGCCGGCCCATTCATTCAAGTTAGCCCTTCCGCCAGCCGCCTCTCTCTCTGTCCCTATCTCTATCTCTCCCTCTCTCTCTGTGGCATTTTGTGCGCCATTTTGCCGTTTTTATTTATGGAATGCAGCTACTCTCTGGCGTTGTCCTTGTTGTTGTTGTTGCTCGTGCCGAACCTCTCCCCCCTGCCACGCCCCTGCCCCTGCTCGAGAATCCCCTCGCCGAGTGTCCCTGTGGTACGTGTGTTATCCTTCTGCGTTCATCCATTTCGAGTATTCCGCCTGCCACAATAATTCCCACGTACACTACGCTGTTGCACTGAAAGAAAATGTTCCAGTTATAATATATTCAACGATTTCAATCCAAATTATGATTTTCCATCTTCAACTGACATTTTTGCATTTACCTATTATCCCTTAGACATATAGAAGTTATATGCTAGCTTATATGGTTATATTTCACATATAAGGATTTGTTATTATTAATTTCTTTCAGTGCAGCTTCCAACTTCAATTTCCCACTGCAAGCCGAAACTTTAGGCTCTCACTGTCTCTTGCTCTATAAATGTATCCACTTTCAGCAATTTTCTCTGCCACTTCGTCCCCCCCACCCCCCGCGATATACCCCCCCCAACTGCTTTTCTTTAGCCACCTTTCTCCGTATTTTTTGTGTCAGTGCAGAGCATAAATTTCCAGCATTTTTCTTGTTGCCGCCTGTTTGGCAAAGAGAAAAGTAGGGACCAATCCCCCAAATCGGATGAGGGGGAGAGGGGAAGGGGAAGGGCGCAGATAACGTCCGGCGATTTTCTATAACATGAGTGGTTTAAGAAGTTTCCGAGAAGTATATATAGTATAAATCTATAAAAAATAAAAACTATTAAGTTTGGTGCAATCCGCAACTCAGAAAGCTCACAAAATTAAGTCTTATTTTATTCTATTTATATATATAATTATTTAGCAACAATGTGTTTTTCGTGTATTCTTTTTTATATCATTTTGAATATAAATTTGTATATTTAATATATTTAATTATATTTCATATATATTTACATGCAGGTATAACTAACATTTTGAGCCACCTCCTCTGTGACTGCCATTGCATAGTTTGCTTTTCTATTTTTGGTTATTTGTGGTTGGGTCCCTTACTCGTTTACTTTTCCATTTTTTTGGTTCCAGGTTTTGTGATAGTTAAGCCGGATTTTTTTCTGTTCTCGAGTGGGAGAACCTTCCATATTCCCCGATACTACGAAAACGTTGTCAAGTCTGCAAGGGATTTGCATTTTATTTGCACAACCGAAATTTATAAAACAACACAGGAAGATGGTTTCATATTTTCGAATGAAACTTAAAGATACCCTTTAATAAAGGAGATACTCTCTCAAAAACTAAAGGTGTTAGAAATGCTTAAAATCTATACAGCGAATGCTCTATTATCAGTAATCAGTGCCTACTAGTGCAACTAGTAGGAAATAACAAATTTAGTAGCCAAATTCAAGCATGAAATCTGCTGCAAAGGACTCAAAAATTGCAATCGTATGGGGAACACAAATGCTGGGCAGGACATGTATTTGACATAATATTTCAGTTATTTACATTCGGTTTTAGTTTCTTTTTGTCCGCTTCACGTTTTTCGGACACCTAACGGACGTCAACTTTTAGGCTAACAAGCAGACAAAACCAGAAAACATAAATCTTGGCCACATTTAGGTGGCTGCAACACCTTCCACCATGCCAAGCCCATTTTACCACCCAAAAAAAAAAAATAATAATAATAATAAAAATAAAAAAAGAACACAAGTCCCGAAAGCAACTTTTTCAGGTCCTGTTTTCCCCAGCGATGGCCGGCAAAAACCCAATGAAACTTTATGCATATTAAACTTTTTACATTATTTTTTGTGGCCATCGCCGAAAGTTGGAACAACCGAGTAACAACAGCAACAACAAAAAGGGAAGAGAATCCCAAACACCCAAAAAATATATAAAAAGGATGAAAATAAAAAGAAATTATGTGAAATGGAGGGCGCTAAGCCACGAAATATTTTTTACTTTATTGTTTATTTTTGTTGGCCAAAAGGTGAGAAGCTTAAAAGCGGCAGAAATTTAACCGAACAGAAGGTGCCGTGAAATAAATGCAAAATTATGAAAATAGTTGGTAAACTTTTGGTAAACTAAGTGGAAATTTTCTTTTAATAAACGCGTAAATTGGTTTTATTTACTTTATATTGGCAGAGATATCGAAGCATATTAAAGTTATAAGCATATTGAGACAGGAGCACAAAGTGATGTATTCACATAAAGTTTGTAGTTAAACTCTCAAACCTATCTCAAAACGAAACAATAAATTTGAGCCAAGATCAGATTGAAATAACCCTAAATATACAAGTGTCCACAGGACCTGCTGCTGCAAATTATTTACAACGATTTATATTTCCAAATCAAATTTAACGCAGTCAGCCGGAGAAGTCCGCAAAAATTCCTAGACACAAGACGAGTCACAAATCACACACAGATACAAATGCACGAACACTTGTCTGCACAGAGTTTAAATTAACAAAGCAGCCAGCAGATGCAAAGATACAAAGATACACAAAAGATACTTCATGGGGAAGAGCAGGGGTTTTCGGTTATTATTGGGGCTGGGGGTATGTAAATGATATGAAAGATGCGAAAGATACCGAAGACAACCAAAACTGCAATATGATATAATACAACACACAGCACACTCGCACACACGCTGGCATGCCGAAAATATCTTCAAATGGCAAAGGGAAGATCTGAAAGAAAAACAAGTTGAGTTTTTGGAAAATTCGTGGTCTACTCCGGAGGCACATTGTTGCGGCAACCAAATAAATTGCAGGGAAAAAGGTCAACCAAGAAATACAAACATTGCACAGTGGAATACTGCATTTATGCTTACTATATACAAAAATAGTGTGACCATGCGTTCTTCAATGCACACATAGAGAGACCATAAGCTTCTTTGTTTCGTCTTGTTTTATATTATTATAGAGGGCTAATAACCATGCAGTAGCAAGGTAACCCATTTCTTTCTGTGCAGGAAAACATTATAAAAATTCGTCTTGGTTGGGGTTTTGGACTTTCTTACGTGGAAAAAAGAAAAATTTCAAATAGCTATATGAAAAACTGAATCAAAAACAACACGAAAACATCAGGTTTTAGGGGCGGGCGTAACAACTGGGGGATGGGAAATCAGTTCACATGCATGTCACAAAGAGCACAGAGAAAAACTTGAAACTTGTCTGACATTACGTGAAGTTGACAACATGTCAAAAAACGAGAAAAGATATCCCACGAAAGGAGGGGCCGTGACAGCCAATGGGGGGAGTGGAAAACTACAAGAACTTGGCAAAAACCAAGTGACAACATTCATGTTGCCAACGCAAACAAACAGCAAGTGCAAAAAAAAGGAGGAAAAATAATAGAAAAAAGGGCGGAGAAGCGGGCGAAATAGGGGAGGATATCTAGGTACCAACTACATTGCCCTTTGCTAAATCGGAAGCCCCATAATATTTGAATAAAATACGAGGGAAAAAATGCAAACAAATAAATCCAAATAAAATGCAGGCCAAGATAAAACCAAGCATGTTGGATAGAATATTCCCCCAAGCCAGTCCCCAACTGGCAAGAGGTGCAAGCGAGACAGAAGAAGGGTGTCTCACCCACACACGGGGGGTGGTGAAACCCCTTTTGAAAAACAAATAAGAAAGAAAATACGAAACTTTCTTCGAAAATGCAATGGGGGAATCTCGTTTTCTTTATACCTACAGGTAAGGGGATTGTGATTTTTGTATTAATAAGAAAGTGTGTTATAATATCTCATATTGGGAAAGAACCACTTTTAAACTATATTTTTTCACAATTTAAATAAAATAACATAAATTCAATAACTTGTTAAATACTTTTTGTTTTTCAGCAATTTCAACATACCCCACCGCTACTAAAAAATTTATTTTTCCGCAACAAACAAGCAAAAGTGACACCGAACAGCAGATTATGACTTGGTTTTTTTTTGCCAGTGTTGTAAACACACCCACACACTGGCATAAATGTGCACTAGGGCGTGGCAACCAACGACCGCCCACTTGGAACGGCGATTTACTTTAGCACAGCGTTCGCCTTTGGGTTTGATTTTAGGTTTACTACATTCCATATCTTTTTTTTTGCAATGCGATTTTCTTTGTTTTAGTCGGTGATTTGCGGGAAATGTGGGAGAAATGGGTGGCTTTTCGATGGTTTTCGAACGCTTGTGCATATCAATGCAATGCGATCGACCTCATTTTCCGCTAATATATTTTAGGAGACACGCTCTCTAAAAAATATAACATGGCATAATATGTTCCCCTGTATTTTTATACTTAAACTTAATTTATTGCTGGCTTTTAGCTGTTTTTTTCCATATTTTTCAAAGAGCATCACTATGCACATTCTTATTTTTTTTGATTCCCCCTCTTGTAAATCCTCTTTCTTTTCGTGACATGGCGACGTCCGTTTGCTGTTTGTTCAGTTCGTGACTGGTCGCATTTAGGGGGCGGATTGGGAGGGGCAAGTGGGCGTGGCGGGGCAACCACTTGACTCCCAAAACTTGGGAGCCGCGTCCTTCGTTGTTGTCAGAATCCATATCATTTTTGGCAATAAATAAATAGTAATGTAAATGGTTTGGAGGAATCAAAATTATTATAAAAACTTATAACAAAGTAAAAGTTAAAACAGAGTATTAACAATATTTTCACAAATTCTTACAATTTGTAAATTTTTTTTTGTTTCAGCCACTATTCTCTTGACCGCAGCTGTGCACCCCGGCCCCAAAAATATCGCCTGCCAAAAGTTTATGGCCCGTCGCGAAGTTCGTCGCGCTTTTCTTGCCTTTCATGATTTTTTTGCTTTTATTGTTGATTTTGTTGTGGCCATCGACCTGCCACCCCCACTGCCGCCCCATTTAGGTGGGCGGTGCTGTTTCTGCCGTGTGGGCGTGGCAGTTAGCTGCGGCTTATCACGGCCTGGCCAACATTTTCTTACCGCTACTTGTTTGTTTTCGGTCGAGCAGTCGTTTTTTTTTTTCAATCCCCTCACCTGAAGTCCGTAAATTTTAATACCTTGGCAGATTTAAAATTATTATTATTATTTTTCCCATAAAACCGACTGATATCGAAAGTAATAGCGACTATGGCTTGGATTTGAACAATTATTCGTAAAATGTGTTTCATTTCAGAAAGAGTATTCAAGAACATTGTTTTAAAACTGTTGTGCTCCTGCTTGTTTTTCGTTGCTACTGCGATTTTTTGATAACTGACATTTGTTGGAAAAGGTGGATGGAAGGAGGTGGGTTAAGTGGAGATGAGGACAGGACGCCCAGTGGAGCTAGTGGGGATGCAATAAGGAAACAGAAGAACCTGAGCAGTTACAGAAGCCAAAGGTAAAGGTAATGTTAAGGCGAAGCCAAAGGTAACGAACGCGGCTGAATGAGATGACAGATTAGGGATCACAATGTGCTGTGGGTGGATCCCCGGCTTGGCTCTTATCCCCTATTCCTTATGCCCAACACATTCTACTTTTCCTTGTGCTCTTTTTGGGGTCTTGAATGTAAATAACTTGTTGCTTGCCAAAAAGTGTATTATATTTATCTTATTCCTCGAGAGTAGTTAAGTGTTTTTGCATCAATATCCTTTTTATTCCTCTTCCTATTATGTCCTCATCCCTGAATTTGGGGCAACGCAGTTTTCAAGGCCGTCAAAGATCAACTGATTTCGATAACTTTTCGATAGCGCAGAACAAGTGAAAAGTGACACGCACACACAAAAACAAAAAGCAAGCACTTCACAGCTTAACACCCTAATGTGCAATATTTTTGACTACCCCACTTCCACGCACACAGCAAACGGTGCTCTTTAACCCACCGCAGCCCCCTTCATTTTGTGTCGAACATCTTCTTCTTCCTATCGAAGTGTGAGAGAGAGGGAAAACGTTAAGGAGTGAGTGAGGGCGGGAGCTTCCTCCCCGACCTTTATATTGAGTTCTCTTTTACTCTTACTTATTTTATGCATTTTTTATCTTATCTAGTTTTGTCTTGTTGTTTGTTTACATCTTTGGCCTTTTACAGTTTGAATCTTATATTATTTCTTTTATTTTTTATTGGTTTTTTACGATAAGTGTTTTGCTATTTATCTAGATCAAAAGCTTATTTAAATTGCACTTGTTAAAGAAAAAGAAACACATAATATTTTGCACAATTTGAAATGTTATTTTTTTCTACTCATTTTTTGTTACTTGCAATTTTTCTAACACTTTTTCTTTGCATTTTTTTCTTCGCCTCCTTTCGTTTTTTCTTGCTGTCTCCAGTGCGTTAAAACGCCAAAGGGGCGTCCCTCTCCTGCTAACGCCCCCACCACCCCCCGCCACTAGTGCTCTCCCTTTCGCACTGCTAACGACAAGTGACAAACACAAGTTGCAGAAGAGGCAGCCGAACAAAAACAACAACTAAAAATAAAAAGAAGGAAAGAAAAAAGTTTTTGCGACCAACAGTTGACAGTCGAAAAGCATTTGACATTTTACCTTGGCACGCACACAAGCACCGCCAAGTGCGAAAGGGACAAAACGCGGGCAAATGTCACTTTGAAAAATGCCATTGGCCCGGCCAGCGAGTGTGAGCGAGAGGGCGCGACGGCCGGAGAGCGAGAGAGCGCCATTTTGCGCATCTCTCAATGAAGCAACAATAAAAAAACCAGTTGCTTAGCAACGCCCCCTCTAACCGCAAAAAAGAGAGCTGGAGAGCAGGAGAGCCAGTGTTGCAACAACAATGGGCAAAATGGAAGGGCAACAACAGCAACAAAAACCCAAAATATCCTTACAGGAATAACGCCAGCAGCAATCGTGGAGAGAGGATCAACAGCAGAAGATCAACAGAAGAATGTGTGTAAGAATTAAAAAAAAGTGTATTTTTTTATTTTAAAAATGTACAAATCTAACAAAAATCTAGTAATGCTAACTAAATATTTTATTACATTGCTAAATATGTCAAAATTTTCAAAGGACTTATATTGTATATTGTTCGACCAAAATTAAATCTTAAAAAAGAGAAAAAACTTAAGATTTCTTGATATTTATTTCCAATTGTTAGAGAATTTGTAAATCCTTTTCTAAAATCTCTTCAACAAGTTTGCCTCTAGAGATGCATACTAAATTTTCTAATCATATTTTAATTCTTTTTTTTAGAAAATGTTTAAAAAAACAATTTTTTTTATTTAAAAATTAAAATGATTTCTTCATGCCCAACACGAGAGAGTCAGGAGAAGCGACGGAAGCGAGAGCGAGAGAGCCTGCGACTCCATTGCAGCGCCGCCAGCAGCGCAGTCGGCGTCGCAGCAGCCCCAGCTCAACATTCGCTCCATCTCGCTCTGGCGCAGGCGAAGTATGCGAGCACTGCTTTCCGCATTCGGTAGCACGAGTGCGAGCGATGCGCCTGCCAGCATCTCGCTCGCACCCAGGCGCGCCATTCGTCACCGCTTCGGCTCACCGTTCGTGTGTGTGCGTGTGCGCTCGGCTGGCAGCAATCGGTAATCGGGCTGTCCGCTTTGCCGTCGCGTTTGCCGTTTTCCGTTTTCAGTTTTTGTTTGACGTTCGCGTGAAGCGCCCGCAAAACGCAAAGCGCACGAGGCAACGCTCGAAAAAGGAGCCAACGCAGCCGTTTACCGTTATTCAGCTGTTTACCGTTCCGCCGCGAGATCGAAAACCGAGAATTTTTGCCGTTGTTCAAATTTTTTTGCAAGTGAGAATCTTGAACAACAAGAAGAATACAACACATAAATACAACAAAACCAAGGAATCGCCGAAAAGCCGATAGTGCAAAGTGCTCAAAAAGAAAAGAATCAATTTCATATACAACAACTAAAGAAATACTGGAATACAAGGCATAATAGAAGCGAGAAGAAGTTGCTTCAATTCAAAGAGGAGCGGAATTTCGCGCTTTGTTTTTGTTTTGCCAAATTTGCCGCCGGCACACACGTGCTATCCCCCTCTCGCTCGCACCTTGCCACCCAGTCTTTATGTGCGTTAACCGTTAAGTGTGCAGTTGGGGCCCGCTCCTATCTTTCTCTCCCTCTCTCTCTCTCTCTTGCTTCCGCACCCGCACACACACACATATCCACACCCACGCGCGCCCCGTTTACACACGCACACACACGCGGGACTTAACCCACTGACGGCCCCAAAAAAGCAGTTACTCTTAACCCCCCCCCGAAAAAAAAAAACTCCATTCCCCGGCATCAAGATATTCGACAACAAAATTCTCACCGAGGCCTCAAAAGCGCCCCTGAGGGCCGTCGCACTGGCGTCATATCTGGGCGACGGGTTCGCCGCCCTCGGTAGCCGTGCCCCCCCGCCCAAGGACCATCTGATGGCGTTCGGGGCGGTACTACACACCAGCCAGCACAATATCGGTAAGTGATCGTTTTGAAGAATTCAGGCATTAAGCGGTTAAGGGCCCAGGAAAACATAGAAAATCTGGGGGGTTAACATTGACAATCCTAAATAGGGTTAATACTATCAAGGCAAGTTCTTAAGGTTAGTTCACATTTTGGATTCTTCGATCGAAATCATTTCATCCTAGAATCAGCACTTGTTCAAGATCCAATGGGTATAACTCTTGGAGTTGTGCTTGTAACAGATCCAAAATAGAAGTTGTTTACATCTGATCTAGATGGAGTAATATTCATGATGTCCTCTATCGAAATAGATTGTCGAATAATAGATCAAATGAATGAAAACACCTGTTTGTAGGCTTCTTTTAATATATAAATTGCTTATAAAGTCTGTAGTGGATATCTGTAACAATATTTCAAAAATACTTTTAAATTAGTTTGTGAGTTAAAAAGTGCATTTTCGAAACATGTATTGACAAAAAAGCGGAATATATCAAAAATTTCTTGATCGCTATGCCGACGGGATGTGGGCTTAGACTTTCAACTTTCAATGTTACAAAGACTTAAGAAAAATTGGGTCGACTGCGGTCGAGAGTCCTTGAAAGGAAGTCAACCTCCTGAAGGATCGGAGAAATGCGATCCCTAGATAGGTGGGTTAATACAATACCGCTTGCCCGCAATGGGTTAAGATGGCCAAAGCGTTTTTAATGGCGACGGCTGGGCAGCAGCAATGTTTTTGCACTTTTGAACTTGTTTCCCGTTTTTAGGGGACCGCCGGCGAGGAGGGGAGGGGCGTCTAATGCCCCTACCGCCTACCCTTATCACTCCCTACCCCTACCCCATAGTCCATCTGCCGTCTCTTTTCCGCATTCCCATTTTGTATGCTTTTGAAGTTCTTGTTCATCTGTTTTTGTTGCGGTTTTGTTTTTCCTCCTCTTGTTTTCCCGTTCGTTTTTGGACTGAAAAACTTTTGCGCAGTTGTCAAAGTTTTTCAGCCTCTTCTTCTTCTTCTTCTGCCGTTATTCCTCTACCCCATCTCGTTTTTTTTGGCTTTTGTTTTATTTCATTTGCTCTCTGTCAAATTTTCACTTTTGCTGACTGTTTAATGTCAGGAATAAAAAAAAACTAGGCAAAAGGGAGCAAAAAGTTCAGAAATGAAGGCTCCCCTCTAGTTTTGTATTTTGTGATTAGTTGGTGAGGAATATTTATTTTATATGTTGCTCCCCATCGATTTGTATAACTATAAAAATCATTCCTAGATTACAAAATTAAGAATCTGCAGAGATTAGGAGACCCTACTCTCTTTTCGAATAAATTTTGGATTCTTATCAAAAGAAATGGAAATAGAAAAAGATAGTTTCGTATATAGTAAGGTATTTTATATCTCAATCCTTTTTTTCAAAAATATTCCAAAATTCTCAAAAGCTTCGTTTTCGATCTAGAGAAGTTTGATGGAAATTGCAACTGCATATTCTCCAGTTAACTTGTTGACATTGGACATACAGCGGCCGACACCTTCCTTCCCCATAAATTGGCTAGAGAACTGTTCGGGGTTTTTGGGCTTGGGGCCTGCAGCTCGGGGGCGGTTCAAGTCAAAAGCTGTCGACATTTGACTGGAAAATGGATGTTCAGGAAGCCGTAGACCCGCACAGTGGGCCTCCTTACGACGGCCGAGTGATGCCAAGTGGAGTCGTAAAGCTGCCAAGCTTTCTTCTTCCTGCTTCTACTGTTTCTCGGTTGCGTTTTTTATTTTATTTCTCACTCATAGACATACCCATTAGCTAATGACTAAGTGTTGGCAGTTATGAACTTAAGTTGCATTTAGTTGGGGAAAACTACAAAGTAAAGTAGCACTGAATAGTACTCGGCTTAATGAAGATTACTTTGCCGCGCGGTAGCTGTATCTTTTCGAAAGTTCGTAAAGTAATTTGGAATCAGATATCAAATTTTTTATGGTAAAGTTAAGGTTTTAAAATGAGATGGAAATGATGCATTGAAAATACTCAAAGTAAGATACCCATTCAGGTGGTTGAATCTTTGCGACAGTTGGTATTGTGTTTATTTTTCGGAATTTAGTTTTCAAAACTTAAATGAATTCTATCGCATTTGTTTTCTTCGAGGGTAACCCCTCGTCGTTCAATTGCCAATATCTTCGGCCATTTCTCTGGTCGACTGCTCATTTTTCTTCGCATATATCTTGGTGGCAGCATCTTTTCAATTTTTATGTTGCTGCTAGCAAACACGGCAGCAACATGCAGCAACAGCAACGTGCAACAGCAGCAACGTGCAACAACAGCAGCAGCAGCAGCAACAAAAGCTCAGACCGGCAACGCCTTCGACAAAAGTTTGCGCTGCTGTTCATCAACATTTATGACTGGCCACAAAGGAAGATCATTACGATCCCGAAGATTACGATTATGGGGTGTAGTAGAGGCTCATACATATAGTCGAATGTATGTAGGCGCAGGATGGGATCGTGGGGTCCGTGGCTCCTCTGTTTCTGTGCAACAATATTTCCGTGGAAGCTTTTGTCCAAGGAAATGTGATTTTTCTAGCCGTTCTTAGCCCTGTGCTGTCGGACATTTACGACGACAGCAACGTGGACTCAACTGCAGCTTCAACTTGTCCATCAACGGCTCTATAGATCCTTTCGTTGATTTATGGGGCAAGAAGCAAGAAGCGTAGACACAGCAGCCGCGCTTATGCAGCTGCCGCATTTAGCAACTCCAACTGCAAGTCGACAGTGAGGGGTTAAGGTCTAGTTCCAGGGCGTGGCACGGCCCATAAATTGCCATGCATAATGAGGCGTTGAGACCCTCTCTTCTTGTCAATATATTGTGCGATTTTCACTGCCTTCTCCGGTGGTCGGTCGGTCGCCAAACTATCTCGCTGGCTGGAACAAAGAAACACACACAAATTGAGAACTGGAAACCCGTTTCTCGATCAACGCCACTTTCAAATTAAAAGTCATTACAATAAAGTCGCTCGATCCAAGACGCAGATTGGCGGAAGTCAGCCGAAGAGTCTAATAAAACGAAATCGAGGCGGTTTTAGAACTTTGTAGAGCAGCTAACTAAATTCTACATATTTATATGAAAGTTTAGTTTAGGCTTAAACTGATAAGTTGGCTTTGTTGGGAAATTGCAAAGCCTTTATTTGAATATGGACAACATGAAATCCTTTAGCATAGTCCATTTGATCGCCCCCTCTCGCTCTTGTCCCCGCTCTCCATCTCTGTCAGACGGCTGTCGCCGTCTCTGTCTCCGTGTCTGTCCCTGTCTTCTGTCCCTGTCTTCTGTCCCGTGCTATGAGAGTTATGAGGGGCCCCCCAACTGTTGGGAACTTTTCAATTTCTGCAATCCGGGGCTTGGCCCAAACCAAACTAAACCGAACCGAGCCGAGTCAGAAACTGAAACTGAAACTTGGCCGAGGGTATAAGGCAAAAGAGGCAACGTCGTCGCCTGTCCCCTTTTGCAGCACTGCCCCCTTGCAGCGCCACCCCTGCAAAGAGGAGCCCCTGCCCCCCATCACCCGTCCCTTTTTTCCCCGCCTGGGAGCGCTTTTGGGTCGAACACTGAAATAGTAATTCACATTCATGGACTTCGGTGCCTGGGCCATGGTTTTCTGGGCTTTCTGGTTCTGCCTTGGACTCGCTTCACTGTATTTTCGCGTTTTGTTTCTGCCGTTTTTTATGGATTTCTTGGGCCATTTTACGATTATTTTAGAGCTGTCAATAGTCCGGCAACGTGTGAGATAATTTATATGCCATAAATTTCATTTGGCAAACTTCTGCGGCCCCACTTCCTTCGGCCGCCGAGCCTCCCCTCCTTTTTTTCCCTTTTCTTTCTCTCTCCTCAGTTTTTTTTTTACTATTTTTTTTTTGCTTTCTTAATTTTTTTTTTCTAGCATTTTGGTGCCGTGTTGTTTCGGTGGCTTATCGCCTTCTTGGGGCTTTGATTTACAGCCCGGCACTCAACAGGTTAAGTCGCCTAACCCTAAAAGGCTCTTTCTCTTTCTAATTATAATTTACTATTACACCGAAATTCTTGCCAAACTTTTTCCCGTACTGGCAGCAGTATTGGCCAAAAGGCAACTAAAAAACAAGAAGAAAACGGTAGCCGAAGCCTCGGGGATTGATTTATAACCGAGAGATTGCGAAAAGCCCAGCGCAAATGGAGGAGAAGATGATGGAGCAGCCAAGATGATGCGAAGCAGCAGCCGTGGAAAAATAAAATTGACCAGCGGGTACACGGCAAATAAAACTGGCGACCATCGATAGAAGGATCAGTGCTGCAATCATTCTTGTAAAATATACCATTAAATGGTTAATGGGAATATGTATGATTTAATATCTAATGCAAAGTAAGCAACATGCAAGATATTCAGATCATTGTGCAACCGCGTTTCGTGCAGTGCATCATAAGTCGAGGCGACTTTGGCTGAGTTAGCAATTGAGCCACTTGATGCTCTCACGCAGCAAGTTCTTTGTGGCCCAGGGGGTAGGCGGTAAAGGGGCAGGCAAGGGGGCGTGGCCGCCGAAGGAGGCGTAGGGGCAGGCAGCCAGAGGTGGAGTAGTGCCCGGGCTGACCTTTAACCCGCTGAACCCGCGCGGGAAAGAGACCGTCGCAGGTCGAGTTCGTTCGGCTTCGGCTGGAACCAAAGGAAAACGATCGCGGCCCAGATGACCGCATCGAACGTCGATTCGTTCCAAGTGCTCCAGCAGTTCCAGCAGCAGAAGAGCCAAAGCGGCAGAGGTTACAGCAGCATTTGCGGCTGCACAGCACACACGGTTTTCAAAATCGTTTTTCAGACTTTGGAAATTAGGTATGGTATTCTGTGGCATGGATTAAGCCATCGAAAATGTTGTGAAAAAAAGAAAATATTACATAAATTGCATTCTAATGAACATCAGTTCTGGTATTCCCCAACTTTGAATCCAAATTTTGAAATTAAAAATCATATATATGTATATATCTGTATTTAAGAGTGATTCCTGTTTTTTGTTGGTTGTTTCCATTTTCGTGCGTGGGTGTGTATGAGCTGTGTCCCCATATCATCAGTAATCGTGGGTAAAAATATAGGGAAAGATCGGCATAATGATCCGTGTAATGCTGCTGCTGCTTCGACTGCCCTAGCTGGCCATCTCTTTCGCCGTCCCTATGCCCATCTCTTTCTACGCGGTGTGTCTTCAACTTCTTCACTCATCATCGTCATTATAATCACTATCATCATCATCTGGCAATGGCGATCAATTTGTTGCCTCGCATCAATTTGTTATGCATTTTTATTGTTCGTTTATTAATTTGATTATACGGCTGCATTATAAAATGCTCTGTCGCCGTCGCTGCCGCTGCCGCTGCCTCAGTCGACGTCGGCGGCGCGGGCGCCAAGAAATTAACGCAGCTCTTACTTTTTATTGCTCGTATGCAAATTAATTAATCAAAATCCGACGCTCCGCACACACTTGCCAAGTCTCCTCTTTATGGCCTTTGTTGGTCTCCTTCCTTCGTTGCCCCCCCATTATTTTCTCTTATTTTTTTCAGATCGTTTTCTCGATTTTTTACTCGACTTTTGTTATGGCCGGTGTTTGGCAAATCATTTGCGGCAACATCAAAACGCAGCAGGAGCGGCTAAGTCTTATCAATGGGGCCCCAAACGCAAACGAACCGCGCATTTCGGCACAACCGAAACCAATCGAAACGGTTACGAGCCGAAGCGGTTAAGTATTGGCGGTATATTTTCAAGTGTATCATAGAGTATGACTACTATTGCAGTTAAAAAGTATTTATTATTTATTACACTTAATCTCTTGAATACTGGTTTTATTTCAAACCGATTGTGTTTACCAACAGAGTTAATGGCGGCATCTAATTGCATTAGTATTCAACCGAAATCTGTTGAATGAGCTTCTTTACGAAATGCTTTAACACGCCGAATGTAACCCGGTCATTAAATGTTGTCCCAGTGGTTTTTAAGCTCTCGCAGAAATTAAATCGCTTAACATATAAAGCGGCACTTGCTGGAAAATCGAAATCAGGCTACACAGCAGAGGGAAAAACTGACAAATGCCCACCCCATGATGCTCGGTTTTTCTTATCGCCGAAACAGACGGCCCCCCTTAAAACGGATTTCTTTCCGTTTTTCACTGGCACGTTCACCCCTGTCGCCGTTCCTTCGTCCTGCGTCCTTCGCCCCGCACAGGAGTGGCAACCCAGCCAACCCATCGCCGCCCCTTTTTTTTGGGTGCGTGTCCTCAGCTGCTCCTGATGCTGGTCCACTGATAAGCCTTGTCAAAAGTTGACTTTCCACCAGGGGGTGGATGATAATGGCGCAAGTACGGGCGACTCCCGGCTACGTGCACTCGCATTCAAGGTTAAACTGAGAGAAGATTGCGATAAAACGATAAAAGAATTTCATGTTTATGTTTCGGCGGCGCGAATGGCCGGGGTAAAGGGCATAAATTTTGAGCTTATCGCTTGGCAGGCCCAGATAAACTCGCCCCCGGAATGGTAACCGCAAAATCCTGACCACCCCAAGTGCGCAAAGGAAGTGTATTTATCGATAGTCAAATCAATGTGAGTGATATTTGATATTTTAGCCAGAATTTCCTGTGCAATCATACCTCATTCATAATGTGATCGTTTTGGAGTGACAGATAAAATCGATAAAATCGATACTTGATATTTTTGGTATATTTCGATTAAAGTGAATCATACTTGCCGTTATGATCGGACAATGAACTTTCTTTCGAAGATCCTTTTAATGCAAATATTTATCCATAAATATGTGGATCAATTAGAAATGTGAACAAATCTATGTTATTTCCTTTGACGAAACTAGTGCAGTTTTAATTATTATTTTGCTAACTCAATCGTTTGATAATTGTATTGAGTTGCATCCCAGTTAATTACAGCTTATTATAAAATCAATATTTGGGATCTTCCTCAATGTTAGCCGCTTGTAGAAAATGCCATTTGAGGCTACTGGATGCGGCGTAATTTAATTTGCAGCTGCCTTAATTTTGCGAAAGGTCCTAACCTAAGCACCTAAAACAATATCTCATCGATGTATTGATACGACTTTGGGCAGCCTTAATGTGGGTTTCTTCGAATTGTTATTGCTGCCGAGACGGTGCCAAGATTGTTTATTATTAATTACATTTTGGGCTGGCAAATGCAAATGCAAATGCGAATGCGAATGAAAATGCAGCAGGACTCGCACGGCAAAGCGCCGAGCACAAAGCGCAATAAATTCTGCAAAATTAATGCGCAAAACCAATTAAAGGACAATTTGTGCCATGTGGCAAGCAGCTATGGCCGAATGTCCTTGCTGCTGATCATTATAATATGCATAATATTATGCTTGTCTTGGCCCACAAAATGGGCACTGGCTAAAAAGTTTGCCAACTTTGGCCAGGCTTCGAGCTAAATTTTGCCAATCAAAGCAGAAATTTTGCAGCAGACCACTGAGCGTTTCGGGGGTTGGAAAATTGCATACGCTTTATTTGGCACAAAACTTTAAACCTTTAATCGCATTAAGCGAACCGACTAAAGTCAGTCGGGGAGAAAGGAAAGCGCTTTCCCCCCACACATTTCGATGCCCAAAAAGGAAAATACAGATAGCGAGTGCAAAGACACAAAGACACATTCGCACATTTATGAGCCACGCCTACGCCCACGGCCCCGCCCACATTAAATATTGAAAAATGCAAATTTACAAATACATCAATTTTCAATGAATCGACAACACCAAAAGCATTTAAAATCAATCAATGGCCAGCAGCGCAAAAAACAAAGGCCTTGCGGATGGGTGTTATTTTTTGGGGAGGTGGGAAAACTGGGCTGGCTACTAGTCTGGCTGGCACTGGGTTGGTTTTTCCAGGCAGTGGGTGGTAAATACCACATCAAATGAGCCCGGCCAGGTAACCGCTGAACTTAGCCGGCGAGCGGAGCGGAGCAGAGTGTCGCAATATTAACAAAATAAACAGAGAGCAAAACCCCGAACAGAAACCTGAACCAAAATCGCCCAACAGCCGACCGCAATGTGATGCACTTCATGTCCTTGCGGCCAAAACCTGCAGGACTGCAGGACGTCGGAAGGATGGCAGGATGGCAGGATGTCAGGTGGGGCGGTGAAATGGGGCCAACGGGGCGGTTACAGTGCCTGGTCTTTAAACAAAAATTCATTTTAGCTGGTCGAGCAGAAATGCCGAAACAAAAGTAGCCTCCATAGCACATAATGTATTGAATTATATCAGCATTTAATATTTAAATATTAATGACCAATTAGTATAGCTCTCTAAATTCGATGTTATATTAAATGATACAAAGTTTATCAGGACATAGTAATAAATACGGCACATTTATTGAATCTACTGAATTATTGCAAACTATACCATTTACTTTATTTTATAAATGCTGCAAATTTTCATGCATTTTCTATTTACTGCCAAAGCACAATTCCTGAACTTTGCTGGCAGTACATACATATATATATATGTGTATATATATGGGTTCTATCACCCAAAACCCCCTTACTCGTTCGATAGATGTATTTTCCCCCATTTATTTTTTCGTTTTGCTGAAATGCCATCGGCATTCGCTGGGCCTGACTTAGAAACCACTCCTGGGGGTTGTTGTTGTGTGTGCAGTGCAGCCAGCATATCAAATAGGAAAACCTCGGCAAAATATGGAATAAAAAATTGGGAGAACCCCCGGCCCCCGGACGAAGCCAGGGAGGGGGGTGGGGAAATGGGGTGTCTGGGGGAGGTTGTTGTCCCGTTGGCTCGTGTTTGTGTCCATGGCACATCACTCATACGCTAAGGCTTATCATTGGCTATCTGTCTGCTGACAACAAACAAGAGCAGCAACAGCAACAAACCTCCCAGGGGGGTTGGTGGTTCGCCGGTGGTTGGGGTAGTTTGGGGGTGGTTGGGGGTAGCCAGGGTGGTGCGAAGAAGAAGAACCTGAACTTACGAGCCACCCCAAACTGTTGCCATCTCTCTTCCCATCGAGCGCCCCATCTCACTCAGTCCTTTTGGCCAAGAAGTGTGATTTTTATGGGGCGACAAAAGGAGGCAAAAAAAAAGGGAAAAAAAAGAGGAAAATATATACTCATACAGCACAGCGGAGAGAGGAGAGCGGAGTGAAGAAACGGCTGAAGAATCTCCCTTTGGGGGGGCCTATAAAAATCTCTGCAACTGACGACAATGTTGATGATGACGACTATGAAAATGGAGATGAAGATGAAGATGGAGATGGCGATGGCGATGACTATGAAAATGGTTGATGAGATTGAAATTGAGATTGGGTATCTTGAGTGGCAGCGCAGAGAGTTAACTTAAGAGGTTCCCTTAAAGACCGGGCCATAAATATTGACTAATTGGGTGAAGTTAATGTCGAGCGCTGTTATAACGAAAACGATGGCTTCATATATCGATATATCAACAAAAATGCATCATTGATATATGTATATAAAAAAAACACAGTTTGAACTGAAACATTTAACAGGAACTTCATTGATAGAAGTTTTAAGAATATTACAAATGTGAAACTTGTGAGTTCATTTTAAGTATTGTATATCGCTATCGACTATCGGTTGAATTTTGGCCAACTTATTTAGCAGAACACCCCCTCCCCTGCTTTCCCGCTCCTCTCGGCCATTTTTGTCATGTAAATTTTTGAGCTCATGTTTTCCTTCGTATTTATATTTTTGCAACACAGACAAGCGAGAGGAGAGAGTGGGTCTGCGAAAGGAATACGCCTCCTTTTCTGTAACTCATGCATATAAAGTATCTGCTAGATACACAGACGTGAAGCCAGCGAATCGATGGGACTGCGAGGAGGGGGAGGTTGGGGGGCCGGGCCTTTTTGGGGTCTGAGGTGAGGCTTTTGGATGTAGATAGGCGGCAGCCCAGAAGCCATCGTCTCGCATCATGAAATTGTTTACTTTGCCATTATATTCCATCCACCCCTGGCCCCCAAAAACCGGAAAACTAAGGGAAGTGCGGAGGGTGGCGGAGGGAGTGCGGAGGGAAACAAAAACCAGAGGCGGCTGAAAGAAGGAGCCCCCCTCCTTGCTCGTCATTCATTGAATCCTGGCCAATATCGAAGGTACTAGCCCTTAACTTCATTTTGTGTGCCTTTTCCTCTTTTGCTTTTTCGAATTTATTTATTGTTTTTTTGGAACTGCATGCTGGCCTCTTTCATATCTGCTTGTGTCCATCGACTTTGTTTCTGCTTTGCTTGGTATTAAAATTCAGAGGCTGAGGGGAAAAGACATGGGGATGAGGGAAATGACGATGGGTATATTTAAATGCCACATCCTTTTATCGGGAAAAGCGGTGCAAGGAGCTTAAAGGGTTAATCTCTTGCGGTGAACCTGCTTGAATTACTCTAGTTTTTTTTTTACAGGATACTCAATGGCGCGATTAGCAATTGTTTACCAAAGTTTACGGAATAAATATATAGAGTTTTTCATTCCCTTTCCAATGTTATAGTTTCTATTTTAGAGCTTCTTCTCCCCATATGTACATATGGATATGGATCTTGGCCCATCCTACCACTAGTTTTCCACCTTCTCCAGACCCATTTAGCTATTTTTAATGCAATTCGTTGCGCCTGATTTGACAATTTTGATTGCATTTTCCACTCGTTCCCTTCGGTGGCTCGCTTAACCCATGTCTGCCCACGCTTTTGCGCCCCTCGCAGCCTTTCGTATATGCATGTAAATTATTCGGAAATATCAAAATCCATAAAGAATATTAAATGTTGCGTTTGCTTCGAGGCTAAAGTTTAACCGCTTCGTTGCGGCTGTCTCTTTTTTTCTTTTTTATTTGTATATTTTTCTTTTTTTCTGATATGCTTGAAATATTAATATAAAGCTTAACACCTATTTCTGTAGGTTTTGTTGTTGTCATCGATCCGCGCTCGCACAAATTGCTCGCGTTGAACTTGTTAACATTTTAATTACATAATTAGTTGCGATATTAGCAAAATAAAGCAAGAAACAAAAACTGTGGGCAAGAAACCAGCAAAAAATTAAAATAAATAAGACACGACAAAAAAAAAAAGTATAAAAAACCGAATATTAATGAGATTTTATGGCACAAAATATGGGTTGGGTACAAAGAAACCTGAACAAGCGTAGTGGGAAGATTTCACGCTTGTGACTCCGGATTAGTTGCGAAAATGTTGTCAGGCGTTAAAAAAAAAAGAAAAAATGTTAAAAAGTAAAGTACTGCCTGAGATCTATATGTGATATATGTGAAATATAAGATAATAGATACGATTTTCCCACTAATACGATATCAGTCGATGTTTTTTTTTTATCCCACACTCCCCGCTTTTCTTTATCTCAGCATTTTCCCATTTCCATTCCACTTTAGCCATTTGTTTGGCTTTTTCCTTCTTTGGCTGCTGCATTTCCATTTGGATTTTTGCATAAGATTTGCCAGCATCCATCCACAAAAAGAGGATAAAAACATGGCTTGAAGTAGAAACAGCAGCTGAAAAAAAATGATTGCGATTGAGAGACGGTTGCTGCTGCTGCTGCTGCTGCTGCTGCTGGTTTGGATTTTCTTTTCTTTCCCGTGGCTTTAACATTTTAGTCACGTTTTCAGCTGGGCCGTGGGGCGGGGGGCAGTAGGCGTGTCGGCGGGGGGATGCAAGAGGCGGGACAGGGGGCGTAACCAACATGGCGCAGCAAGTGCTTTGGCAAAAAGTTGAAGCTGATTTTTATTATTTCTCCTTTTTTTTTTTTATTTTATTTAACTTTTTTTTTGTAGCTCTGCGTTGATGTCGAACGAATTTTTCACAGTTTGTGGCGCAGACGACAATGGTCAAAAGTTTGTTGTGGTTGCTTCTGTGGCCATTGTGCACAGTGGGGCAAATAATTGAAAGATGTGCGGATGCGGCACTCAAAGTTGAAATAAAATGGAAAATCTGTCGTAGCTTCGAAAAAGTAACGCTTCTAACAATTCCATAGATAATTGTAAAATATGCATTATTACAATACAAGCTTAATATTTGCTGGCCTTTTTTTACTATTTTTTTTATTGATGCCGATCTGTAAGCCAACTGTGCGTGGCTTCACTGTACTTTTTGTGGTCGAGCTGCAACATCAACAGCAGCTGGGTAGCCGAGTTCAGTTCATTTGTTATTTTTCTCCAGCCCCATCCTTATATTTCTTTTCCTCATTTTTTTTTTTTTTTTGGGCTGGTCTTTTGGGTGTTGCCAGGAACGGCCCAGCGAGCCATGAAGAAGCTGCTGCATTATAAATGCAGTTAGTCTGTGGATTGCGGAGAAGCTGGAACACAATTATATAGCTACACAGTGTGTGTCTATGTGTGTGTGTGTGTGAGCGCGGAAAATGTTGTGCAAAATGCTTTGTACGTGCTTCGGCAGCAACTTTGCACTTTTCTCTCCGTTTTTTGGGCTGCGGTCAATGGCTGCCATACAGATCACAAAAAAAAAATAATAATATACAGCGGAAAAAATATAAAGTTACTATGCTATTACTATGCTTAGTTATAGAACAAAACAAAAAGAAGTGCTCATAATATGGATATCATTTGTACTTAAATCTTTGGCTACAGTCAACTTGCCAGTTATTTCGCCATGAAAATCAGCTTAAAATCCCCCATATATTTTCTTTCTCTGCCAGGAAACTGGGAAAGTGGAGAAAAGAAGAGCGGAAAATCCAGGGAAGAGAGTGAGTGAGCGCCTAGAGCCGAGACATTTCGCTTCGTTCCAGTAGCAGGGCAATTTTTCACATCGTTACATAAATTTCAGCGCAAAATAAATGGCCAACGGTAGCCAAAAGTGCACTCAACAATATTTAAATTGCGACACTTAAGCGGCAACAACAACGCCACAAACAACACCAACAGCAACAACGTTGTCGGCGTCTGCAAACAACAATTTGTCGCTTTTTAAAAACGCGCCAGAAGGCACGAAAAATAAAGTCCAGAGAGCCGTCAAGGTACCGGACACAACTGACAGACCAGACGGTAAAAAAAAAAAAATATATATATATATATATATATATATATATGTATATATATTTAAAAATTGAAGAGGAGCCCGAATAAAAGCGCCGAAAAATTGGCAAAAGACAGCGGAAAACACAAATTGCTGATAGGTTCGGGCGGCTTAAATACAACAGAACAACGAATTAAAAATGCCCAGAACTTTGCAGGACACAAATCTTCTTATGCAAATCTATTAAGATTTAGTCTCAATCTTAGTGTTAAACATTGTACTTGCTACTAAGTAAGGCTAGTACTAACAGCAATCAGTGATCAGGGAACTTGCAACAACTTGCAACATGCACATGAGCAGCAGCACGCAGAACATTTAACCCATGCTTGCAACTTGCAACTTGCAATGCTTTTCGCTTTTTTGCCTTTAGTTCATTGAGCCTCGAACTTAAAACCTGAAGACAATCGCCCTCTTCCTCTGCTTCTTCAACCTCCGCTTCCTTCTGCAGCAAATGCCCCGCGTCCCGCCCATTTCGTTCCGTCTATAAACGTCTATAACCTTCATTAAAAATTGTCTGCAGCGGCATGAAATGATTGATAACATCCGTCAATTTTGACATATGCGGCAAGGTCTGGACTTGAAACTTGCAACTTGCCACTTGCGATGATGTTGCCTGCTTCTGCTGTTGCTGTTGCTTTTGCTTTTGCTCATGATTTGCTTGTGCTCGTGCTTTTCTGCTGCTTTTGCTTTTGCTGGCGGATTCGATGCGATGGATGTTCGTTATAATTCTTTGCTGTTCTTCGGGCTCCCCTTTATGTTTTGGGGGGCTTTCTGTTAGCGAAAATGAGTCAATTCGTCAATCAATCAGTGTGTCAGTTGCTCATTTATAATGGCCAAGCATGCCCGTGTTATTTTTTTTATTTATTTTTTTTCTTACCAACTCATCCATCCACCGGGTTCATTCATTCATTTGGCCCGGGTTTTATCAGTTCGCTCGAGGCAGTGGCTACTGTCGGCTCGGTTGCACGGGGCGTATGAGCAACAGAAGGTATAAAAAAAAATAAAAATAAAAAAAAAAACGTGAGGAATGGTTTGGCATAGCAGCTCCCTAAGCTTTATTAATGTGGGTCATTGTGGGTGCGGAGGGATGGGCATGGAGGAGGTGGGAATTTTTCGGGAGGCTGCGGAATATGATATATCCGCACAAAAATCCAGTTCGTCATCCACCTCAATTTGTCTTCTGGTTTTCGTCTTTCTTTTCCTTAACATAGCTTAATCATTCGAGTTCCTTAAATATTTATGTATTTGTTTTTGGCAGCTTGATTATTAAATAAAATATTAAATAGACTTTTATTTGATTCGGAAAGTGCAGTGTTTTTTGAACTCGGTTCTTTTTCTGCACTTGCCTATCGAGTTTGCCCATCTTCTTCGTTTCTGGTCGGCAACCCTCCCACTTCCTTTCGCCATTCATATTGCCTTCCCCTTCCCCTTCCCCTTCCTTCTTCCTCTTTTTCGCACCTTCACCGCCTCCTTCGCCCCTTGCTCTTCGAAAACTTTTTGAATGAAAACAACATTTTCACACACAAGTTTGCGTTTTATTTGGACTCTCCGCTGCTTTGGCAGCGTCCTAAATTTTTTTGTTTTATTTCTGTTTTAAGGATCTTTCCCCTTGTGTTTATATATGTTTTGTGCCTGGTCACGCCCCCCAAATCGGCCCCACCTGCAAATGTTCCACAAACAAAGACAAACGTTGTTGCGTCGTTTGGGGAATATATTTTTTTAAACGATATTTTTTTAGCCTCTTGCAACTCCATTGACTGATTGACTGCGAAAGGAGGCTGTTTTTTCTGCTCCTTGTTCACGGACTTCTCCTCCTTTATCCACTGCTCCTCCTACTCTCCACTCCACTCCACTTCTTGCCCCTACCACTCATTCGCCCTCCCTCTTTTTTTGCGACTCAAGTTTCTTAGGCCTCGGGGCTCCATTTTAGCCTGGCCTCTATCATTATTCGGTTGCACTTCTCTCGATTCGCACACAAATTTGTATATATCATATATTATATAGGTATAACTAAATATGTATACCAATATGCGTGTGCCACGCCCCCACGAACGCCCTTTTGTGGCAGAACTAACGAGGCTGCAGATTCCTACAAAAAAAATAAGTAGACTTTAATCAGAAGAAGCTAGATCTAGATAATACACTATTGAAATACTCGAATGTCATAGTGAGTTAAAGATCATTAAGTACGTAAGTACTTAATACGCTAGTGAAAAGCCAATGGAAACTCAGAGTGATGGGAAGTGGTCAAAGAGGGAAAATAGTTGGAAAAACCGGAATGTTGCCATTCCCCGCGGGCAGTTGCCAAATTTATCTAAGTGCGAAATGCAAAGTGCAAATTGTAAATCCTCAAATGTTTGCATCCGTCCAAGGCCACGCACCTGGGAATTGCTCATTTACAGGTGTGCTACCTGTGGGGGGGTGGTTGATGTGGTGCGTGGTGTGCGGAGTGTGGCAGTGTGTAGATGTGCCCCACACACATGTGCAAACTTAATGAGGCAAGCAGAGCGAGGTGCTAATTTGCACCTCGAAGGATTTTCCGACGCACAGTTGAGTGCGCCCACATTCCCCCCTCCCGCTCTCCCACCGGTTTTCCACTTGAACTGACCGTCCAACGCCAACCAGAATTTCCACAATTAAAAGGTCACGCGAGGTCAGGGCACTAATTGTTTGGGAAATAACTTTGTTATATATTACAAGAATATATTTTAATGTTTTTGCTTTTTTCTTCCTTCAAAAACCAGGTCGCAGTGAACCGCCGGTGGGCGTGGGCGATCCCTGTGCCGGATGCAACAAACCCATCCTGGACAAGTTCCTCCTGAATGTCCTGGAACGCGCCTGGCACGCCTCCTGCGTCCGCTGCTGTGAATGCCTCCAACCGCTCACCGACAAATGCTTCAGCCGCGAGTCGAAGCTCTACTGTCGCAACGATTTCTTCAGGTGAGTTGGGATAACCAATTACAAATGAATGCTAAGGAATTCGCGTTTGTCAGAGACTTCAATCCCGTGCTCGCCTAGGCGTACATAAATAAATTCCCAGAAAAATTGACCGAAATTTACATGCACCAACCTTCCTGTCAATTTAAATCCACCGGATTCCAACCGGAATCGCTTAAAAGACTAGAGCTCAAAGCCAGAAACAGAAATAGAAACAAAGACGTGGGCAAATCAAAACCGAAGCAATTAAGTCAAGTTGGCAGTCGCGACTTTTGTGTTCCATTTGATTTCATTCCGTCGGCTAATTGAAAAAGAAAAATCGAGGAAATGGCGAAAAAATCTCAAGAATGGCTGGCGAAAGCAATTAACATGCAAAATACCTGAGCAAATCAAAATGAAATCAAATCCCGTGTGGCCCCTTTGCAGTTCCTTGATACGCTGCAAAAGGGTGAAAAGTCAAGGGGGCAGCGTGTGTCCCTAGGTGTGCCCCATCAATCAGCGCCAGTTGGAAAAGGTTAACAAGTGACGGCGACAGACAAAAGCCATCCATAAGCTAAGAATGGTTCGAAAAGGGGGGCAGCAAATGGAATGGATCGGGCTTGAAAGGCATTCGAGAGTGGCACAATAAATGGAAAAGAAATGGAAGGACCATTGTCAACTATAAGCAAGCGATGAGGCTTTGATTTAAAAAAAAAAAAAATTTTATGGGGGATAAGTGTTGGAAAAGGCTTTCTATAGGAAAAAGTCGAATGCACTGTTTATAACTTTTCTATCCTTTGCACTCTTTCTTTGAAATAACATAATTATGATTCCTTTATTTTTCCCGCTCACAGACGTTACGGCACCAAGTGCAGTGGGTGTGGCCAGGGTATCGCGCCGTCGGATCTGGTGCGAAAGCCCAGGGACAAGGTCTTCCATCTGAACTGCTTCACCTGCTGCATCTGCCGCAAGCAACTGAGCACAGGTGAGCAGCTCTACGTGCTGGACGACAATAAGTTCATCTGCAAGGACGACTATCTGCTGGGCAAGGCGCCATCCTGCGGCCACAATTCGCTGAGCGGTAAGTCCTGGCAATAAGCCTGTGTTTAGTGTATAAATGAAAGTGGTTACATTTCAAACTTAGTAGATTTTTTTTTTGGGCCACTACTTGGCTTAAATGTATGGGGATTGCAGAGGAGGCCTGCCTAATCAGGGCACCATAAATTTTCCGGACATCCCAATTGGGGCTCATCTTTGCTAATGAGAGCCACACCATGGGCCCAACCACTCTGGCCATTTATATTGCAGCATGGAACCTAAAGCCCCTCACGTATCTGCAATTCCATCAGCAATAAATACAAAATTACGCATACGACACGTGGAACGCTTTTGGGTATATTTAGGCGCAATTTGTGCCACGCGTGTTTCTGCCCAAAAATATTTTAATTTCTGACGCAGTTTGTCTATTTGTTTGCACTAATTGTTTATCGTTTGCCATAGAAATATTTGCCATTCAAATTACCGTGGGAATAAAAGAAAATGTTGCCATTGTATTGAATGCCAGCTGTTGTTGCTGTAAATGTCGTTGTTGCTGATTGTTGATTTTTCAAGCGCAGCTTTTTGTTAGAACGTTTTTTTTTTATCTTTTTGTTTGCATTTTTTTTTTTGTGTTGTCTTTGGTAATCCCGGAAATGATATATTTTCTGCATTTTTGCGGCGCCCAAGAAAAGCGTGCAAAAGTCATGGGTTAAATGCTTGGCAAATATTGACACAAATGGCATAAATAAAACAAAGGCATGCATAAGATAATAGTACACATGAAGGGGGTTATGTTGGGAAATCGGAAGTTGCGGAGGGAAATTAAATTTGGGGAAAATGTGCTCTCAGAATTGTATATTCATTTTTCTTTGGCTGAATGTAAAATACAATTGATATGATAACTCAGTCGATGTTGAATATGCAAGGAATGCTCTTTTCCTGCATTTTCTGATAATTTAAAAATTCCTTTCCAGCAAAAAACCAAATTTTCTTTAAAGATTTTCCTACCATAATTCACACATTCCTTGTGTGGCCGAAAAATTCAGCAAAATGGCGAGGAAAAGGAAAAACTGGAAACGCATTAAAGCCAAAAGCAGCTGCAAAATGGAGCCCCTGCCTCTTCGCCTTTGTTTACCCTTTTCACTCGACGGGCAAAGTTTTAAAGGATGTGTGTATATATGTGTGTGAGTGTGTGTGTTCGAGTGCGAGCAAGGTTTAAGCTTTAAAATTGGCAGGATAATTATTTGACATTCGCCAAGTTTTTACTGGCCAAAAGCGGCAATTAAAGCCTTAAAGTGGTTGTCATTAAATTTGTAACATGCAAGCACTTTTCTACATACAAAATTCAGAGCCTCTAATGCTTTGAGAATTTGAACTCAACTTTTGGACTTCTTAGCTTACTTCTTCATCTTCCTTTTTTTTAATGGGCTAAACTTTTATTTTTACCATCATTTTCGTTCAGCTAAAGTAACGAAAGCAATAAATATGTGGAAATTTGTTCGCTTGTTGGGAAAGATATTTTCGTAGCATACTTAGCGGCGTTAAATATTTCAACGCTGCCATTTTCTCTCCCTTTCCCCGGAGAAAGAGAGCAACGCGTTGGGGTTGAGAGAAGTGGCGAAAGACGGAGAGCGGCGGTGGCGAATGAGAGAGCGTCTTCTCATCGCAGCTGCGCATTTGCGGTGGGCGCTAGAGCGAGATGCACGATGCCAAAGTGACGTCGTGCTGTCGACGTCGACGCAGGCAGAACAAAATGGCCGCGAGCCCCAAAAAGTAGGCAAGCATTTTCAACCGCTTTTCCGAACTCTCCTTCTCGCTCTCTTTTCGCCACCATTCATAAATGCTTGCCACTGCGCGAAGTTGTTATCCAGCCAATAAATTCAACAATAATTATTATTTATTTCGGTTGGAATTTTTCTCAACAATTTCTTAAAGCCACCAAAAAAATGCAGAATAATGAACGAAAATTCAGGGGAAAACTCTGCTTGTCTGCTGCCTGAATGGCTGCCGCGACGTCGGCCGCTCTGCTGCGCCGCAGTCGGCAGCGACGTCGGTCCAAAAGGAGCGCAGGTCATTAATGTTTTGATTTTAATTGCGTTAATTACGTGCAACGGATTTTTCACTTAGCCACAACACGAGTCCCACACAGTTTATGCAACTATTTTTTTTACCAAGAAAAAAAATAGAAGAAGTGTCAACACATCAAGTATACGCCACTTTAAAAACTCCACTGCAGATCAAAAGCCAAATGAAACACAACAGTTTGTAAAAGGAAACGTGTGACTCTTTTTATTTTTTTTTTTTGCCGCTTCGACGCGTCAATTTATTGCTTGTCATATAAATTAAACTGTTTGCTGTGTGATAAACAACAACAATGAATGGCCGGGCAGCGGCGGCGTAACTGAGGTAATAAATCAAGCAAGAAATAAAAAACATTACGAAAAAATTCGCAAGGAAGCGGGGAACACAAAGTGCAATGAAGTTGAAACTTTTGAGATAAAAAGAACGAAATGGGTTCTAAAAAAAAAATAGCAAATATACCTAATTACCAAGTGGTTGCAAGTTCCCGGTTCATAAACCCAGTTAAATAATCGTTTTGAAACCTTCAAGGCTAAAATCTTTAGATTTTTTGAAATAAGATAACTACTGTTGACAAGTTAAATAAAAGCGGAAAAATTAAGCAAATTTTAAGAGGTATTCAAACCGAACTTTAAAGCAAATAATTCGCAATATTGAATTAGCCAACTTTTCGGCATTTTCGCCCACTCTGCAAGCCCTAAACTTTGTGAGTTATCATCAACACTTCGAGTGACTTACGGCACTCGAACATAAACATTTGGGAGTCCTTATATATAGCGATACACGTAGGTGTGTGTGCATGTGTGTGTTGCGTACTTAATGACCCTTAAACGACCTTAACTCAGACTTGGCCTGTTGTTTTTGAGGGATTCTGTTGTTATTTTTATGACGGCTGAAAACAAAATTTTTATGAACCCACACACAAAAACACACGTTCTGCTGCTTCTTTGCCCTTTTATGCCTCCTGCTTTATTGTCCTGTTTGCTTTTGTGGTTGTTGCCGCTTTTGTTGCCATCTTACGCCTACTTTTTTCCGCCTTTATTTTGCTGGCCGAAAAGGGTCAAACGCATATGGCCAAAAGTCTCTAAAGTTCATCGCATCTCCCACTGTTTATCTTTATCTTCTTCGCAGCGATAAACAGCTGTTGTTGTTGCCCTTTTTTTTTGGTTAAAGCCAACATTTAAAATTAAAGTTGGGCCCAAAGTAAGACCTCTTAGCCAAATGTTTGTCTTTTTACAGGGTGCCAACGTGGCGTATTAGTAATTGCATATTTTCGTGTTCAAATGAAGCCACTAATTTAAACTGAAATTTGCCTCAGATCTTTTGGGTTATATTTTAAATGTAATTGCATTTATTATCAACTATCTGATTGTCTGAGGAAACGCACTTTATTCGAATGGGGGTAATGGGTAATATTATATACCATAAACCTTGGTAACCTCAACCATTTTACTCCCTTGAAGTCCGTGCGACCACATGAAATATACCGCAGATTTACGGTTGTCATTTTGCCGGCTGGTCACGTAATATAGTACTCTTATTCTCGATGGGCCCCCGTTGGTAAATCGCTGGCTTCAGCTACGCCCTTGGCCCCTTGCCACGCCCCCACGCCCCCAACCGCCCCAACCCCCTTGATACGCCAACAGCCTTGCGGTTGCTACTTCGTCTCTAGGAGTTTTTATTATTTTTATTTTTATTTGCAGTTTCAGTTTTTGCAGCGGTGGCAGTTTTTGTTCAGTCATTTCGGTTACATGACTTATATATGTATATATTCGTACACAGCAAAGAAAGTGGCAGCCAAAAATGTATAATAAAATCAAATACAAATATAATTTGGAATGAAATTTTAAAAAGGAGTTTCTATAATATTCTTTATTTCCAGCAATAGGCTCAATAGTTTTAAGTTTTTTGAGCTTATACATTGTGGTTCCCTCCGTTTCTTTGGGTGTACATATATTTACACACCAGATATATAAGTATTTATATGTACTATAATTTTTTTTTTTTGGCCTGGGGCTTTGCAGCTCGAAAAGTTTATGGCTTTGGCTGCTGCGGCTGCCTGTGGTCCAATCTGTTTTCCGAAGAGAGAAAAAAAAGGGAAAGAACCGAGGGAAAAAAGTAAAACCGTTAAAGTTTATTTGACATTTACTTGGGCTATTTTTTATTTTTATGACTCTCTGGGTTTTTACTTTTTGTTATATACACGAGAGTGACCACAGCCCCCTCCTTTTTTCAACACCGGACTTTCGCTGCCTCCTTTTTTTTTTGTTTTGCTTTTTAATGTTTTTTTTCTCACTGTATGGACGTTGGGATAATAAATTTGCGGCTATTTTGGGGCCACGAATTTAATACTTTACCGATGTGCGATAAAAAAATAAAATGCCCGTGTACCCACAGCGAACCAAAAAACTGGTACCTTCCTCTTCTAACGCCTTTTCAACGCCTTCGTAAATCATTTGGCCAAGTGCGTATGTGTTGCCAACTATTTTCCATAAAACGCGGCTTTGATTTGTGGCGACCACAGGAAAAATCCAAATAAAAATCCAAATTTATAACGCCCAAAAGGTGGAAAGGCCAGTAGACTTTTGGCACTCACTGTGGCGGAAGTGTCGCCATTTTAGGCGGAAACCGTGTTGAAAAAAGTTTGGGCCAAGTTCATAAATCACGACCATAATAATTCAAAGGTATTATTGCTGGATGTGGATAAAAATAAATGCCTAAATGTGCTGAGGGATAAATACAAAAGTTAATTGGATGGCAATGCCTTAAATGCATTATTTATAGTATTTAAGTTAAGCAATTTGGTTTAGTTCCTTTAATAAACTATGAAATTCTTACCGACGGTTTTTCTGATTCGAAAGAATCTCTTCTTTTCTGCCACCTATCTTCTATCCACCTTAATCGATTTCAAATTCAAATGTTCAACCTGTCGCCGGACTTGTAACACCCCCCTTTTCCGGGTAATAACTCTTCCCCACACTCACACACTCACATTCACTTGTTATTGTTTATTGTTTATGGGGCATTTGTTGAACGACTTGCGCGCCTTAATGACAAAACTCGTAAGGCTACGAAATAAAATGAAAACGAGGCACAGACGCTCTGCAAGGAAAGGTTGGGGGGAAATAAATAAAAAGGGTCTTCTCGCTCAGCGTTTTCAGCATTTTAATGTCTAACTAAAGCGAGCCCGGGGGCCAGTAGAGGGTTAAGGGGCAGTCATTTGATGATGTGTCGGGGCAAATTACGAGAGGCGTTAAAACTAGAGCAAAGTCTTTTTGACTCGAGTGAACTTTAGTGCCGAAAGCGGACTCGTAACTTGTCCCATAAATCTCCAATCAAAAATTGAGTGTCTCTTGCTTTTTAGGGGGCTAACTTGATGAGCAAACAAAATCAAGTCCCCTGATAATGACAATGAGAGAAGTTCAGTTTCGGTTTCAGTTTCCAGTTTCCAGTTACCAGTTACCAGTTTGCCAGCCAGTCAGTTTCCACTTGGCTTTTGTTTTTCAGATTTTTCCTTATGTGGCTCATTTGGTGGATCTCCATAAAAGAGCTTTAAGTGCGGCACTTTAAGGAGCTAATTTCCCAAACTCTCAGCTCTAAACAACTGAGATTTACGAGCCGTCGAGTTAGTACACGGAGAAAATTTGATTTGGTTACCAAAAGATCGTGTTATTGTTATCAAAGTAAATAAGTTGTTTCTTTTCTATATATATATGTTCATATATTTTTTATTTGATATGTTCTTGCGCTTCCCACTACGCTTTTTCCCATGTGCACTTAGAGCCCCTAACTTCTTGTAATCGTGTCATATTTCAAGCTTGGCCAAACATTTTCACCAGTCAAAAAATAGAGTCGGAAAAGCGCAGAGCAAAAAAAAAGAGGAAAAACCTTTCCCAACCACCCCCACCCACCCATTAAAAAAGGGGGCTTTGGAGGGGGTGGTTGGGTGGCAGAGATAAGCGTCGACTGCGTCGCTGGCAGCACACACAAAAAACGGGGGGAGAAAAAAAGAAAGGCGGGCCTCGGGCCAAAAACCAAAGGAGATGGCAACAAACGAAATGGCCAAAAGAGGGATGGCAATAGCAGGAGCGAAAGCCAAAAGATGGTGAAGTGGGGCTGGCGTCAGTGGCTGGTGTTAGTGGGTGGCTGGGCTGGGTGGCGCTTTTGGGGGTGGCTTGCTTTGGCGGATTTCGCGTTGGCGGCTGACTAAAGAAAACAGCAGCCGCAAAAAGCGAAGAAAAACGAAACAAAAGGCGAGAGGAAGCTGCAAGCGAAAAGGGGCGAGGCGAGTAGGGGTAGAGGGTGGAGCAGGAGAGAGAGAGGGTGGGAAGAGTGGGCGGGGTGGGGCGTTCGAGAAGGACTTTATTCTGAGGTCGCACAGCACAAATCCAACTGTCGAAACCAAAAGCACGCAAAGCTTCACAAAACCTGCTGCAGGTGGCATTTGCCAAGGAAAGAGACAGCCACCAAGAGTCTGGGGGCGCTAGAACGAGAGGGCGACAGCATTGGGGGTTGGCATCTAAGGGTGGCCATGCCAAAATGTGAATTGAGGTTATGTATACAAAACGGAAACGGAAATGTGCAGAGCTTTGTGTGCAAAATGATGTCTGCCAAAGGAGCGGCAGGCGGGCGAAAAAGAAAGAAAATGTGGAAAGGCGCTTGGGTTTTTCATACAACCACTACTACATACATATATAACACCACTGGCTTAAGGCCCCTTGGAAAAGCTTAGAACGGCGAAAGACTCCCAGCACTCGAAATACACGAAATCGATTTCGATTCTCTCGTTTATTTTATTTCCCCTCCGCCAACTCGACTCGCAAATAAAACACAATGCCATACAAACACCGAAAATGGCTGGCTCTTTAAGCTTAAAGTTTCCTCGCATACCCAGTGAAATTTTTTCCGAAGGGGTGGCTTTTCCTTATCTCGCTTCGCAGATCTTTTGCCATTGGCTGCGTTCTTCCTTCCCGCTCCCTTCCTTTCATTTTGCACACTCATAATTCATATTTGTATAAATATGTATGATATATGTGGGCATATGTTCAGGGAAAATAACTGACTGAGTGGCAATGTATGTTGTGTATGGTTCACGAGGAGTTTTTGTGGCTGTTTTTCTTTGGGTTTAAAGTAAGAGATACTCGATGTATCTTTACGCAATTGGTTTTCCATCTGACGAATATTCGGTACATAAGCGCAGGTACCCAAAAGTCGAGTCACTCACGGATCGATAGAACCGATCTTCGGTAACCCAGATACAACGCACCTGTAACCGCTGAGGCGAAACCATTTCAGCATAGATAAATTCCGAAACCGAAACCCGAGCCCACTTGTCGGGGTCACCATGCCGCTCCGTCTCCAAACCCTTTGCTTCGAACCTGTTCCCAATCTCGAGTATTTTTACGAGTACTCCCAATTCGAGGCATGTTTCTGTTTCTGTTCTGTTTCAGTTTTAGGTTTTAAGTTTTCTATCTCAAAAGCCCGCACTTGGGCAGCAGTTAATGCTTATTTTATTTTTAGTTTGGCTTTATTTTTTACAGCCACTTCGGTGCTAGTTTTAATGGCCTTTTACTGCCGAAGCACTTTTTGGAGCCTGACTTTGGAGTCACAGTTGTTGCGCCGCGTTTTTTTTCTCTGCGCTTTTTATTTTTTGTTCTCCATTTTTTTTTTTGTTTTTTAGTTTTTTTTTGTTTTGCGCGCGTTTTGCGTAATGCGCGTGAAAATAAAGTTTTTCGCTTGAAAAAACGTTAAATAGGCGGCTATAAATGACATAACAAAACGGCTACAGCTCAGGACCCCGAAGTTTTCCACTTTTCCACGCCTGACTCACGATTGCCAATGAAAATGACTCAGTTTTCAAGCGGCGGCGATTGCAATGATCCATCGGATCTCAGTGACTCAGTTTTGGCCGGCTAAATGGCACAACACTACAAATGGAGTATATATGTATATATATATATGTGTGGGCCAGGTGAAAAGGGCGGGGCAGTGGGCCACAAAATGTGGGTCAGGCGAAAATGCATTTTCCCTTTATATTTCAAATGCCTGAAATGCGAGATCAAGTGTAGATTGCGTCTGGGGAGCAGGTGCTAAAAAGATGAATGAACCGCGAAACGGTGGAACTAATGAATCACTTGAAATATGACTTTAAAGATCGCTGGAACTGGGCTTGCTACGAAGATTTATGGAGCGCTGACCTTAAAGATAAATTACCAAAAAAAAAATCTAGCATTTCATAGAAGTGTCATAATGAAATTGTTTCTGAACAATCAGATTTGGGCTATTTCTAAGTGCAAAGCAGCAGCTTGATTTCCCACCAAATCTAGTTTGCATTAGCTATATCTCATCACCTGCTGTTTGCGTTTTAGCTCCCCTTTTTTTTTTGTGGCAACTTTTTAGATTGGCGCCCACTTCGCTCCATTTTTTTTTTTTCATTCTGCAAACTGCAGGCCGACATCAAATGCACAATTCATTTGCGCATAAATTTGCGCAGATTTTTACAGCTGCAGATTGCGACTGGATTCGGGGGGCAACAAAAAGGGGCAAGCAGTGACAATTTCTCGGGCTCCCCCAGATTCGCCAGTTTTCTCGGATGCCCCAACCACGGTTTTTGGCCCACGCCGGCGCTATGCAAATGTCACGAATGATAAACGCAATAAGCATAAATAAATAAAGGTTCCGCATATCCCATAAAGTATCCCCGAGGAAGATGGAGTGCGTTTAAAAATGTTGAAAAATCGGGCGAGGAATGAAAGGGTGAAGGGGAAAAGGATAATGCAGGCGGTCTTTTGTTGCTGCCTTATTTATTAGTGTCACAAATCGTTGGAGTTAATGCCCGTTTTTCGTTTTATATGTGTTAATCGATTTGTTGTTACTCTTGTTTACGGCGAGCATAAATTTATTTTCTTGTTCGCCACTACCAACAAATTTGAGTGTGATTTATAATTTTGAACTTTGCTCGTTTTTCGGCATTTTCTGCATGCAATCCATCAAAAGTTATAACAAAACCCGGGCTACAAAAAAAAAGGCAACAAGACCAACAAAATCACAAGATACGTGGATGGCGGGCAAAAGAAAAACATGTCAGAAATCTAGCAAAGAAAACAAAAGCAGAAATGCTGACAGACAATTTATGGACAAACAAATAAAACAACACAGGGACACATAGAAAGAGATGGCCAGCATGCCGCAGAGGGAGATAGCAAAAGCCGGTCCGGAGGAAAATTCGCTTTGAAATTGATATGTTTGACAGCGGGGCCGAAACCGAAATAGTAATAACAAAATACGGTTGGGAAAACAAACAGAAAGGGAAATCCAACTATAACAACATGAAAATCTGGGAGAGTCGGCCGCGAAAAAGGGAAAGTTGTCGAGGGGGAAAATTTGGCAAATTTTTGGATAGACTCAATGTTATGCGAACTAATTTGCGATTTTATTATACATGTTTGTAGATTAAAGTGAAGGAGCGAAATGAAAACGCAAACGCAATTATGGCAATCTTTAAGTTATATTTCCAAAGTATTTTCATTGGAACTTAATGCAAAAATCCATTAAATATTTATTATTCAGCACAATCTCACTATTCCATTAATTTATCGTACTCAACCAACCATCTATCCATCAACTTCTTATTACCTGGAAAAATCACCGAAATTACTCCAATTAAGGCAAATATTGTGTTGGCCCACCAGCGACTCATTTACTTTCACTTTCTGCGGTCTTATGCCATTGACCCCGCCTCCCGCCTCCAAAAAACAAAAAAAAAACCAAATGTTTCCCCCTTCTTAATAGCATCCAAAACCTAAATCGTTTTACGGAAGTTCTCTGCGAGATTGGAGTCGCAGATGTGGATTGGTTTTGTTGCTCGTGTCTTAAGCTCAATAATCAGGCCATAAACTTGTGCACAGTGAGAAAATATATGTCCTTAACATATACATTTTTGTAGAGCTGACTTTGTATGTGAAACCTACAGTTTTCAGTAGTTTAATATCCAACTATAGTTGTCTGCAAGTCATTAAATATATATCATCATTCTATGCTGTACCTTTTCACCCGCTTTAAGCATTTGCATACCAATTTTTCTCACAGTGTGGCTGCGGGCCTTTGTCATAACCGCAGAATCCACCGCCACCGCTGCTGTGGCTTCGCCTCTAATCCGTAAAAAGATCTGTTTTACAAATCCCCCGACGGATGCCTGACTGGCATAATAATCTAGGCGCGCTGATCTCTGATCTGCCTTCTCCCCTCCCTTTCCCTCTCCTGCCGCCACGACTATATGGTATATATATATATATATTCGATCGCGTGGGCAGGTAGACAAAGTTGTTATTGTCCCATTCGTCAATGATCCGACAGCAGAACGCGATCTGGGGATCGTCTGGGGTATTTTCGGGCCTGAAAACTGAATCTCGAACTGAAACTGAACCTGAATTTGTATCTGTATCCGTAGCTCTAGCTCTCGCTGTATCTGTATCTGAAACTGCGGCTTAGGCTCGCTTTTCGACACTTTGTTTGGCACGGCTTTAAGCCAATTGTTAATCGCAATGGCTGTGCTCCTTTTTTCCGGGCCACAATAACCAGCTGAATCCGGGGTATGAGCGAACGGGCATAATCCCAATTGACAAAAGTCAACAAAGCGCATCAATTCATTTGCAATTCCCATTCCACAGAAGGGCATATACATATGTGTGGTCCTTTGGCTCCTTAGGGTTCCTTTGGGTTCCCTTCCTTTCGATTCCTCGCTCGTGTTGCAATGTCAACATATTTGTCATCTGTGTGGGCATGGTCCATAGGGTCTGCTGATCTCGGGATCAGCGCGCTGTCGTTTCTGTTTATTTTAGTTTTCCCGCCTGGTTGCGGATGGGTTTGAGCTGGATTTAATAATAATAATAATATTAAATAATATTTTAATAATAATATATTGATGTATCTTGTGCTGAACGTTCGTTCTCTTTAAGAACTCTTCAAAGTAAGCACTCGCATGTAATTGAGCAAACGTAAAAGGGGCAGGGAGAATCATCCTGCGAGTCCTTAACTTCCATTACTTCCGCTCGTCGCATTTTGGTGGCTCAAAGCGACGCCATTTTGTTTATGGCAATTGTTCTTGTGTTGTTCCTGCTGTTGTTTTTATTATTGTTATTCCTGTCAGTTGGTTCGTCGCTCGCCAAAAAGGAGTTCACCTTTGCTTGGCCCGGCCCTCTTCCTTAAATTCCCTCTTGTTTTATTTTTAATTTTTTTTTGTATTTTTCCCGAACGAGAGGCGCGTTGAAATGAAAGAATAACACTACAACGTACGCAATAACAATAAAAACAAAACGGTTTCGTTTTCTTTTTTTTTTTTGTCTTTTTTTTTTTGGCAAGGATACTGAGCCCGAACATCATTGGTATCAATTTTCGAGCGAAAGACATGTATATGTACAACTGTATATAGAAAATGTTAAATGCCAACAGGGAAAACGGGGTGGGGTGCAAAAGCGAAGGGTAAGGCAAATCCTTTTTGGCACAGCTCAACGCGTTCCAAGGGAAAACGCGAGCCTCGCAATCCTGTTGCTTTAGGCGGAGTAGCAACATCCTGACAGCAGCGTCATCAAACACTTGAAACAAAACTAAAAACATATAACAATTAAATTCCAATTCAATTCATATATGTTAACCTCTTTAATTGGGAGAGAGAGACTCTAAAACTAAAATTTAAAGGACATGTTTTTAGGATATTAAAGTATGGAAAATATGATGGTTTGTAATTAATGCAAATTTATTGCTCTTTCGTTCATTTACTCAAATTTAGTTGTGACCACAATACTTGTGCTGTAACTATGCTTAACCCTCTGTAACTTTACTCCTTTTGGGCTAGAATTTTTCACAGTGCAGCCACAGCGATTTAAACATGCGCTGAAAACAAAAGGGAGAAAGGTCCTTTGGTCCTTTCGTTGCCTGTTCGTCTGGCTGTAAAACCAACAGCATGGCAAAAAAGGGATCACTTTACAAATGCCCACAAAATGCGGCCGGTTCTTGTTGTTTTGTTGTTTTTTCCCTATTGTTGTTGTTGTTGTAGATTGTCGCTTGTGGCACTGCCACAAAATGCTTGAAATAACAAACGCAACAAACAGCGGTGGACAGGCCACATTTGGCACAACAACAAGCCGAAGGCAGTTGCCCAAAAAGGTAACAGAGCGTACTCACTTTTCTGACTGTTGTTGCTCCTCGCTAACCGCTTTCCAGTTTCCACTTTCCGTTTTCCCGTTTTCAGTTTTTCCACCCAGCAACCCCTTTTCTCGATTCCTTGAGCATTTGTAAGAAACACACATAGTAGTGCTATTGTGCCCTTAATGCCAATCAAAACAAAGATGCTCGGTTGGCAAAATGGGGTTTTTGCAACAGGAGATATTCAAGGAGGCCAAAATGTTTCTATTCGCTTGGAAATTAATGGTAGGAAAAGTTTTGAAACAAGTTTCTCAAGCCAGTTTAGTTGAAATAAAAATCTGCATAAAAGTGGTTAATTTAAGCCTATACTATAGTAGAGATTGTTATATATGATGTCCCACTCTTTCTGTTTCTGTTTTGGGCTAAATTTGTGCCAAAAGATTCGTAAGGATTCAACACTTGACAGTTTGCTTGCTGCCCTGCTTTTCGTTTTACCCTTCATGTTTGCCCCTTTTCATTCGCAGAAGAACTTCAAGTTTATTGTTTGCAGCAAAGTGTCAAACAAAACGAAGTTCGAACTGAGCCAACTTGTCTGATTTCCCCCGCATCGCCCCTTCGTTTTCCACATAAAGTTGAGGCGCTCAAAACATCATCAAAAGTCAAAGTCACAAAGGCTCAAAAACTGTTTCTGACACTTTGAGCGGCGGCCACGAATTTCGAGACAGATATGGCTGCAAAACTTTGAACTGAAAGCCAAAGCCACGGCAACGACAAATGAATTAAACAAATGTTGTGCACTGGCAAAAAATGGGGGTGACTTGTGCTAACTTGGCTACCAAATTATTATAATTCTAAATTCATTTAATTACTATCATAAGTGCATTGAAATGGGCTGCCATTTGTCTTCTGCAACTTTGAATCATCTCGATTTCTCTCAGTGCAACTGCGTGTGTGTGTGTGTTTGCCTGTCGTGAGTGTGTGCAACTATTTGCGAGGGTGCAACGGCAACAACAAATACCACAACAATTTGTAATGCCGCATTAAAGCGTGAAGAACGTGAACCAGTCAACAGAAGGAGCAATTTCCACCAAGGTGCCTGGAATGGGAATGGATGTGGGAATGGGGATGGAATGACGATGAGGATGGGGTATGGGTATGGGGGATTCGCCACTGCTTGTGGGTGGGTGGGGCAGCGACTTCATTTAGCCGTCGAGGGGGTGGCACTACACTTTCCACTTGACTGAGCATGCCAAGTGGCTAAATCGGAAGAGCGGGGGAGACGAGCGAGCACAAGGAATTTCCCAGTGCCCTGCCCCACCCACACACCCCACATTTCGGAAAGGGGCAGACGACTGCTGTTTGTCTATAAATTTTAAATGTTTGTGCACGCAACACACAAACAGAAATTAAGTGCAAACTGCCCGGGCAGCAACTTGAACAGTTTCCCCAACTTGGCCAACTTTGGACACTCATTACCAATGACCCAAGGCTCCAACCGTATATGTATATGTATATGTATATATATATATATATATATACATGTGTATTTATATCCGTGCGGGTGTGTGACCTTGACATGACGTTGGTCAGTTTGTCGCTCAAGTGGCACTAAATGCCAACAGACGACGACGCCCGGCAAATTGATGACTCCGACGGAAGGAAGGAAAAACCCGAATGAAGCCAAAGTGCAGGAAAGAAAGTAAAAAATTAGTCTGTCAATGACACGAGATATAAAAACAAGGGGGTTGGGAAATGGGCAAATTGGTCTAGTTCCTTGTAAATCTGATTTGGGACTTAAAGGCCAACTGTGGCACTTCTTTGTTGAGTGACAGATTCTAATAGAATATCCAGTTGTAAGTTCAAAGTTTTCCCTTTCTTTAAATTCCCTTCGAAACTAAAACTAGAATCTCTTGGCTTTAAAGCCACCGAATATATTACTGAAATCAAACCGTTGGCAGCTTTTATCGCCCATCGGCAATCGGCTATCGGATCCCAGCTGGGGATTGCATAACATTTGCCAACTCACTCGATTTGACACTTTTCTTGCGTAACTGTCACATGTGGAAAAGAGTAAAAGACGCAAAGGAAAATATAAGCCCCGAGAAAAAGCGAAAGAGCAGAAGTATACATACATATATACATACATGCATGCATGTAGGATGAGGATGAGAGTCAGACAGTCAGGGGATTAGAGTCGTCGTCACTAAGCCGCGATCGGAATGGGTCTTGTCGGGGGTTAAGAGGGGTTCCACCGCTGACTACTGGGGGCCATGAGGAGCGTAGAGGTGCCGCTGGGGGGTTTGGAGGAGGAGACGTCAGCGAACGTCAATGCGAATGGCACTCAAAGTGCGAGTAAATCCCATGCCAAAGAGTACGAAGCCGAGAACCAGGTGCCAAGTGTATGCACTGCGACAAAAATGTGTAAATTGAATGCCGCTGCTAGTTTATCGTTAGTTCAACTGATGATTATATAGCTGCCTTAACTCCTTTCTAATGCATTGAAGTCCATATGGCGGCAAACACTTCACAAGCGGAACCACATGGTAGATTAGCAGGTGTTCATTACTTTATTGTTATTACGAACATACCAGTGTATGTATCCCCTCTTCTGTGACAATTCAAATCAGCAACGCACTGACAGGAATTAACCTAATTTTACAGCCAGCAAACGCGGGACTCCCCTCGGATTTCATCCGATGAATGGAGAATGGGAACCCAGAATCCAGAACCCAAGAACCCAAGAACACCGAACTGGGAATCGAGAATCCAGAATGACTATATAGTATATGGCCATGTCTGCTCGGCGGTGAGGCGAACGACTTTCAGAATGCGCTCATGTAGAAAATCCAGCGATCTGTTCCACGTCCATGCCGCATTTTTCATGCCGCACTACGTTGTGCACTTAATAGTTGCCCATAAACACGAACCGAGAAAAAAGAAAACACACACAGGATGGCCAGAGTGGCAGAAAAACCAGCTGAAAATGCTGGGGAGCTTGGGCATTCGTTCAGCGGAGTTTGGTGAAAGGGGAGGGTGGACAGGGGGAGGGCAATGGGGGAAGGGAGCGGAGAGGAAAACCCCTCTCGATTTTTCTGCATCGTGAACCACATGATGCAAAACTAATTCGAAATTAATGTGTGTGCGCTTTGTCTACGTCGATTGGTGGTGGCTGCTGCTGCTGCGGCTGCTGCTGCTGCGGCTGCTTTCTCCATCCTTCGCTCGATTTTGAGTCCTTGGGGTGGCATAACCCACCCCCAGCGCCACCCACTCGACTCGACCCCACGTTTTTGCTCCCTTCGCCGGATGAGGCAATGACAGGTAGATATTCGATGTCCTGACAAAACTATTTACGTGGAGCAATAAAGTTTTCGGGGGAATTTCGATTTTCACCGAACATGATATGGGTTATTTCAGTTTTTTTTTTTTTTTGTTTCTCGTTGAAGGGGAAAAATCGTTTAAGGTGCCTGGACATGACCTGAATTCAAAAGGTTTTGCAGCAAGTCCGCAGGGATTTTACACTAATTCACTAGTGTATTCAAATTTTTAGCTTCATCCGCTGTGACTATAAAATACTTGCAACATAATACTTTCCTTTTTAACGTGGCTCAGCCATTCTAAGATTCTAAGACGGCCTTTAGCCGCTGATCCACTCGAAGTGAGCCACCACCCAACGAACAGGTGACATCACAACACAACACACTCACCCACCCACTCAACCTTTTTCGAGATCTTCTGCAAAGATGGGCGAAATCTATTCAGGACTTGGAAACTGGAAACTGTTGCACTTGACTATGCAAACAGGCCACGGAGTGGAAAAGGAAAATCGAGGGGGTGGCACATTGAAGGATTCATGCCACCAGGCGGCGGCGCCTGTTGTTTATTTATGTGCCTGTCTTGCTTGTTTGCCCAATGATTCAGCTCTCAAGGATCTCGGCACTTGTTCGGCATCCTCGACTGCAGATGTGGATGCGGATGAGGATGCGGATGTTTGCCAAAGAAAAACATCAGGCATGGAGTGGGGTATTGGGGGCTTGGGCAAAATTCAGAAGGCCACGAGGTTACTGGAAATATTTTTCTAAGCGCGAAATGAGTGTTTGAACTTTTATGGCTGCCGAGGGTTGCTTCAATGGTTTAATTGCTATTGCTACAACAACAATTACAAACAACAACTGCCGCAGGGTCAGGGGGCGGTTTTGGGTAGTGGGGTGGTTTCCCAGTTTCCCGGTTTCCCTGTTTTTTTTTTTTTTTTGGTTTCCACCAACGTTTTCTGTGGCAATCAAATGAAGTGTTCCTGAATGGTTTTCAAAGTTAATTTGAGTGATGCTCGAGCCAGTTGTTGTTGTAGTTCTTACTGGTACTGACAACCCTCGGCGTGTTTATTAACATGTGTTTACAACAACTTAAAGCGCCCATATGGAATCGAATCGTAGGTAGGAACACCGAAGCACCAAAACCGTTGACCAGGGATCTTTTGGGCTTTAAACCACCACCACCATCGCCACCCGCCACCCACTTGAGCCACGCGAAACATTCGAGGCATTCGGAGTATTCAGAGCAGCATTCAAAGCATTCGAGGCATTCGAACCATTTGAACCACCCAGTAAACGATGCTGGTAAACACTTGAAATTTCCGTACCGTTGGCTCTGTCTGCGGGTCAATTGTTGAAGGACTTTTATGGCATCCTGCGACACTCGACCAAACGCTCGGAACACTCCTCGAACTGATTAAGATCTCCTGGGTTTTGTGTGGCTTAATCGGGGCAACCAGATGGTGGGAAGATCGTAGATGAAAGGATTTTACTAACAGGCTAAACTGGAGATCCCAAAACTATACTGGTATAAACTATACTTGGTATAATAATAGTATATGATAGTGATATGTATAAGAAAAGAAAAAAAACTGCAGCTTGTCAGCTCTTTTTCTTTACCTTCATGGATATCTAATTCGAAAGCTACCCCCCATCGACTTACCAACTTATTCGGAGACGTCTGGCGATGATTTCGCATTTGAATCGCTGGAATCTCATCATCATCTCCACTCATCCCATCAGGCCGACTTGCATTCATCTCGGGATGAGTTAAGCTCTTCTTCTCCAGATTCAGTCGATGTGACAGGTGCCAGATGAGACCATACCAAACCAGACTAGACCCGGCGAGACCACGACAGACCGGACTGAAATCGCAGAATCACAGAATCGCAGTCACAGAGCTCTGATCGTTGGACAGGACAACCCCCTTGGGTTGCATCTGGTGCGGATTAGATTATGCATAATAAAGTGTAATTTATTTCTGGCAACTGTCCCTCGGGGGAACGCTCTCAGTGCCCTCCTGTCAGGTCAGGTGCTCCCCGAGGGTTACCGCACAGATTTACCAAATCCTCGAAACTTCCAGACCGAAAACCATTCAAAACGCGAGCGTTGTTTCCATTGAGTGACACGTTTCGAAGCTCGTTTTCTCGCTTATCTCGAATGGAACACAGCGACGCTGGGACGCTGGGACACTGGGAAAGCGATGAAACTCGAACGCGTGTCAGCATTTTGCATGGCCCAGAGCTTAACAGTCAGCACCAGAGAACTCAACTGAGAGATAAGACCCCCTCCCCCCCTGCCTCTCCAGCGACCTAATCAACTTATATAGAAATCAGCGAGCAACAACTGCAGTTGACACGTGACCCGAACACCGAACGCCAGTTAAGGGAAAGACCAGCTACTTTGAGCATGAAATGGCGACACGTGACCCAGTCAGCCAAATAAACCCAATCCAAACGCGATTCCAGCGTCGTTTTGGGCTTAGCCCTGCGCAAATATTATTTATTGCAATTGTATTTTAAGTGGAATGCCCTACAATCTACAGCCCAGCAATTTGTTCAAGCTGTGCTAGTAACCCCCGCCCCCCCTCTATTTGGAAAACCTCACACTACTATATATATCGATATATCTCCGATTCTTACAGATTCATTAATGGGCTCGGCGAGCGAAGACGATGACGACGATGATCCGCCGCATTTGCGGGCCACGGCACTCGGATTGGGCGTACTGGGGCCCAACGGACCCGACTCAGCGGGCGGACCTCTGGGCACATCGGATATATCAGTACAAAGCATGAGCACCGATAGCAAAAATACCCATGACGATTCCGATCAGGTAAGATCGTTGCCGAAGGTGCATCATTAACTTGTTTTCCACGTTTTTCACTCGAGTAATGAATGGAGTGGCTACCCTGTTGTTTGAAAACTCGCAGAGTTTACTGGTTTTCAAAAGGATGCCTAAACTAGAGTTTTGATACAGACTGAAAGCATTGGAATCCTTATGTAGCTTATTAGTCCGCTCTAACAGCAAGATTAATATCATATTTGGCTGAATTTTTAAGTAAACACTCAATTGAAAGGATATTTGTGTAATCACCCGAACAAAGCGGACAATATAGGCTTTGATGACCGTTCGGTTAGGTGGCATTGTTGGGGTCTCCCATACCCCGGACTCGACACTCCTCCACATCCACACTCGTTTTGATTAATGATTGGCAAACGATTATGAGGCCCGGCATTGTGTGGACTATATGGACAGCACATAACCATACCCCCCTTCTCTCTTGAATTCAGGGCTCCTTGGACGGCGATCCGGATGGACGTGGCGATTCCCAGGCGGAGAACAAAAGTCCCGACGATGCCAACGGATCGAAGCGACGCGGTCCGCGCACCACCATCAAGGCCAAACAGCTGGAGGTGCTCAAGACGGCCTTCAATCAGACGCCGAAGCCGACACGCCACATCAGGGAGCAACTGGCCAAGGAGACCGGGCTGCCCATGCGAGTCATACAGGTGAGTGCCATCTGCTGCTATAGTATATAAGGTGCTGGGATCTTAGGTTAATATATATCGAAAAACCCTTAGAAACTCAGACTGCGATATGAAACAAAAAAAGTCAGTGTGCCCCAAGGATCTATGATCTAAAAAGTACCCAACAAGCTGTTGCAGTGCATAATCATATGGAATTTCCTTATTTCCTTATTATAACCCGTACATATATGTAGAATCTGAAAAACGCATAAAAGCCGGCCAGAAATGAATTTTAATTGGTGAACCCATGGATTTGCCGCCTTCCGTTGAAAAAGGCAAGTGCAACCCGAAGCGGAAGAGACCGAGATGTTTTGGGTTCGAGCTTTACTTTAACGATTCCATTTGCTCGATAGCTGGCGACTTTGTGTTCATCGTGATGGTGGTAGTGGTAGTAGTAGTTACACCAGCGCCCTCCAAGTCTTTGGGTTTTGGCTTGGGCTTGGGTTTCTCGAGTGGCGTGGAGCGGCCCGTCTGCGTTTCATCAGCATAAAAAAGGCATAAATTAAGCGCGCTTTGACTGGCAAATGTTTAAACTAAAGCAAACGCGGTCATCGCCGCAGCCCCCCCGCTCCACGAAGTCAAAGAAAAAATAATAATAAAACAAAAAGAGAGAATGAAAAAAATCATAAAAAATAGTCGGACGCGATTTTTCAACGTTGCCGTTGCCGCCTTGCAACGCTTCATTGCCTGGCCAGTAAAACCAACAACAAACCAAATACAATAAAACTAAAATTAATGTCGGAACGAGGGCGGACGCAGTCGCATGTGGGCGTGGCAGCGCATTAAAAACGGAAGTTCAATGCGCTTGGAAAAAAGAAAATAGCCAGCGAAGATCAATTTGCCAAAAACGAACAAGTTTAATGTGCAAAAATTCCAGAACGGCCCTCCCTTGCAGAAATGAGAAGCGCTGAGAAAGGCTTAAAAATGTTAACTAACATGCGATATTGCGATTACAGGAAAATCAGGGCTAGAAGCCTACATAATGGGATTAGAAAAATTGCTTACAAATTGAGCACATTAGCTGGGCGGGCAGAAAGTGGATAAGCATTATATCTAAGAGACCTTGGTTTAATTGAGGAAGTGTTGCCAAAGCAGAAACTTAATTGCAGTTTAGTCGATGCACTTAATGTTTGAAGTCCACCGATCGTGAGTAATAGGATTTCATATGATTGGGAACTAGGGAAACTAGTAAACATTTAGTGTTCTTGAAAGTGTGCTCATAAATCAAAGTCTTTTAGAGCACTTCAATTGTGACAAACGGTTTCAATAAAACTTAAATGACTACTCAACTATACCATCACCTTTCCAATCCAAATTTCTTGCTGACAGATCTCTAAGTTGAAGTTCCTCCCAGATTTTTTTTTTTGGTTCTCTCGTTTTAAGGGTGCCATCACCTTTTGAATCCTTTTCCCATCGTTAAGCAGCTGTTCGTTTGACCTGTCAAGGATATCCGCAGCATATGTTCTCCCCGATCTGACCGCAACAACATCATTATGCCGACTTTTCTTTCGCCTCGCTGCGGCACCTTGCTCGCATTTTCATCAGGTTACTAGAGCTACAAATTTTCCGTACCCTCCTTCGGCGGGCTTCCCATTGTTTTCCTGAACTCCACGCGATCGGAGGCACTCGAAATACCCAAATTCCGATCCCATGAGCACTTAACGGGGACTTAAAGACGGGCACGGGTTCGATTCGGTGCGGTTCGGTTCGGATGGGTTGGGTTGGTTCGGGATCGTGAGCAGTGGGTTCTGTACTCGGGGTTTCGGGCGCTGGCCTTTGATGTGTCATTGGTTACAGTTAAAGGATATTTAGGCGGCGTTCGTTTCTTGTCGCTCCTCCGGATTCCATGCGCTCTTTCTCTTGAGGCGACAAGTGTGACACAATCAACACCTCTTTGGGGTCCCTCTTCACAACTAAACGAAAGTGACAAATGCCAACAAGTTGAAGAGGAGGCACACCAAACAAATCTTAATCTGCTCGAGAGAATCGGGAGTATCACCGCCGGAGGTGGTGGAGAGGGACTGGGAGGGGGACATCTGTGGGCTGTCAGCGGCAGTTGGAGATACATTTGCATCTTCATTAAGGCTGCACTCTTTTTTTGTTTTATTTCACCAATATCAAGCGTATCAAATGTCTGTGGCGGCATACAGATATATCAGCATAGATATAGGCAGCTTCCAGCTGATTTTCTGGGGAAACAGCTTTGAGTAACTCGATCCCCATCAAAGCGTTGACTTCGGGAGTTCGTCAGCTCATCAAGAGCCGCGGGATGGGCATGGGCATGAGTATGGCTATAGGAATGGGTTTTCGATGTGGATTCGGTTGGGATTGGGAATGGGAATCGGAATGGGGGAATCTCCTCCTTCACCCCGCCACAGATGTCAACGAGAAAATTTGTACAACTTTAGGGGGCCGGGGAGCATCTTTCTCTTGAGCGCCCGCCCGCTGCGAGTTTTATAATAAATTTTACAACAACAGCAGCAGCAGCAACCTGAGGGCATGACACAAAAACTTCTTAAGAACTTTTGCCGACACACAGACCGTGGACGGCTGAGGCGGGGTTGGCGGAGCAATGGCCTCGCCACGGGACAGAAGTTGGGCCCCACGTTGGGCGCCAATACAAACAGTATGCCCCGACTTCATTCGCCATACCCTCCATTCTTGGCATGTCTTGAACTTTGACATAAAAGCACTGAACTCGCAGGCGAAGCAGCAAAGCGTATCCAGATCGAAATAGATCAGAAACTTGACCAGACCCAACTGACAAGTTTCAAAATATATTTCTCTCTACTATATATTACTATAAAATAATTAAAAAATCGTATGGCATTTAAATAATGCATCAGTAATCTCACGTTTGAGAAGATAAATGTAATTTCATGTTAAGCAATTCATTATAGGACTTTGAGTTCAGCATCTGAGAAACCCACTGCAAATTATTCCCATGAGAAAGGCCATAAAGCATTTGTTCAAATGATAGATAGGTGGATATTTCAGCATATCTAAACAACATACCATAGGCAGACATTAAACCAAATGCGTTTCGAAGAGTTATGGCCACGAATGTCGTATGGGAAGTGGCCGAGACAGATATTCCGGGACAGAAAGAAGTCAACCTGTTTTGCGGGGGACTCGATATTAAGAAGGGGTATCTCTAGGCTCAGAGGCGGCGGATCTGTGCTTTTTTTTTTGTTTTTTTTTGGGTTTCTTTCGCTCCATTTAAGCTTTGAAAAATTATAAACAAATAAACGAGTGGAGACCGGGGGGCAAAATCACACAGTCGACGGAGCGCGAGCGGCAGCTAAACAAAAATTTTAATGTGGCATGCGCTGAGCTTGGCGCCACTGACTTGGAGATACAAAGATTAAAAGATACTCGAATGCCCAGATACTCAGATACCCAGATGCCCAGATGCGGATGCGAGGAGCCGGACATTTGTCAAGTGATGTCGCGCCGCCGTGCAGAGGCGTTTATTTGTCAACCGAAAACATATTCGAGAGCATTTCCAGTCGTGATTTGCATTTTTTTGTTTTAAGATTTATACTTTTTATATATTTTATTCGGTATCTCTTGCGGCCGTCGGAAGTTGACAAATTTAGGTGGCTCCGTATAGAGTTTTCGTTTTCTCGTGCTTTATGGACAACTAATTAGTCAAAGATCCGAGCTGTGATTTTATTAATTGAGCGGAAATTGTTTTGATTTCGATGGGCCAACAAATGCAGGGGTTTCGGCAACCGCAGAACTTGAAAAGAAAAGAAAACCGATCTTCAGTTTCGGAGATTGATCCATTCACAAGGGGCTAATTTAACGCATTTATTCCAACATCAATTGGTAGTTCAACTCGGGGCGCCCTCTTGCCCGTGACTCGGCAAATGATTCCGATTCGGATGGGGCTGGCTGGGGGAGGTAAAATTATAATTTCAACAACTCATCAAGTTGCTATTAATTTCGTTTGAGGCGCCGGAGCTACCAAAAAAAAAAAAAGAAAAGGAACAACTGGAAAAGTGACCGAAAGAGAAATATATAACCCGAAATCGAAACGCACAAAACTAAAACTGCTGGGTCATGCAAGGAGCTCTCCTCTTTCAGTAACACCTACTAAACTATGGGAAACAAAAAAACAAAGGCCCGAAGCGAACGACGATCCACCTGAGATACAGATGGAAAAAGAAGAAGTTAATTATCTGTTAACTCTTACTCGAGGCCAATTCACGCCTCACCAAATCGGTAAAATCGGTAGAAAAAGCAGCCGAAACACACTGAAAAACAAGAGGGAAAACGAGCGGTAGTCATCGATATGTTGACTCGAGGGCGTGACGACAGCCCCCCTCTTCGTTCGATAAATGCAAATCATCGGCGAGTGCTTAAGGTCATCATCGTAATCATCCTAATCGCCATCGGAGGTCCGCGTCCGCAAAGGATTGTCGGCGCTTCTAACATATCTACCGAACCCACAGCTCGGGTATCCATTACACGGCATTTGCCTGGCTAATAACCATATATCATATGCTATATGAGAATATGGAATCGTTTGATAATCAGATTCATATTTATGGTTAGAACAAGTCTAGTATTTCGAAATAATATTTTAGTAGAGTAGCCTTTTTGAAGGGGTTACGTTTTTGGGCAGCCGTAAGATTACAATAATCGCAAAGGTTACCGCAAAATTCCAGGAAAATGCGATCTTAGATTATTTTCGGTTTTCTTGAGCCCAAAACATTTTACGTCTTGAATGCCGCCGTTGATTAGCTTTAGAAATGCTTATTGCCGACTTCGTTTGCTACCATTGTGGCATAAAAAGCCAACCGAAGTTGCCCCATTGTTTTTGGCAATTAAGCGGCGAGTAGCGGCAACAACAAGCAACAAAACAACATGAAAAGGCAATCCAAACAAAATAACAAACAAATCTTGCCGCATCATAGCAAACTAATTTAACAAAATAGCCAACGAACAGAAAAAAAAAAAATGGGCGGCTAGAAAATGGTAGCTGCCAAACAATGGGCTAATACCGAATGGGATTTGGTATCAAAGTCGGATGGATCGTATCACAATCACAAACACATCTCATATCTCAAATCGCACCACAACCAATCATATCAATCAAAGGCAACCAGAAACGTGACACACATTTGGCTGCCCCTTTTTTGGTGGAGGATCGCATTAAGATGGTATGGGATTATATATATATATATGGGTATTATATATGACCCCATCGCTCAATCGGCGAAATGAGCAACGAAAAAAAAGGGGGGAGGGGCAGGTGGGAGGCCAAACGCGCTGCCGTTTAACATAATTTGCTATAATTTCCAACACAATGCAGATGGACGTCGAGGAAGGTAGGAGAGCACACCTCGGTTAACTTAACCCTCTAAAGGCCGAGGAGCTCCCTGTTCCACACTGAGCGAAAAAAAAACTAGCCACAAGGACTTAATGGGTTACAAAAGAATCAGTGCAGGGAAGATAAATTAGGATCAAACTTGCAAGATATACTTAAATCTGATTGAAAACAGATCTAAATTTCCTCTCGACCGCATTCCGATTTCGCGCAGTGTATGGCTCCGGCTCCACTCAATGCAATAATCATTTTGTTATGTGAGGGATTCGGTTCTCGGGGGCCGACCCCTTGTGATTGCTACCATGGGCCATTATGCTACGTTGTTTGCCCTTTTATGTCAGAGCCTAACCTATAATTTAACTAAATGTTCAAATGTTGCTGGCCGCGTGTTCAACTTAGTTCAGTTTAAGTCCAACCCCTCATTCCCCCCTCCCCTTGCTGTTCCCCATTCCGCGAGTCGGAAATTTGTTGAAAGCTCCAAATTGGAAACAAATTTCGGCTGCCCAAGTGCGGAAATAAAATATTAGCCATACATTTTTCAAAATTGCCAACAATTTGGAGTGGGCAAATGTGTATGTTCCGATGATAAACGTAAATGATGCGATTTTGATATATCATAATATCCGATGATATCCACATAATAATAAGCCAGAGGGCAAAACGCGAAAAAGCGAGCGAATCGAGTTACTAAAACTAAAATTAAAATAAACACGTACGCTAACGAAAATAAATATATACATATGTATGTGTTTTGGCAACAGAGAAAAATATATGAAAGCTCCAAATCAAAGGCAGAGGAAAATATTTTTCTCAAATTTATTGCGGAAAAAGAGCTTTTCACGCCCATTTGCTGTGCGCCAACAAAATTGTTGCGCTGAGTAAACTGGAATTTTGATTGCCAGATTTTAGCGTGCACAGGAGTTTAGAAAAGTTAAATAATATTCCTATTATTTTTTAGATTGACAAATAAAACATATGCTTTTATTATGTTCGAAATAAATGTGCTTATTTCATAAAAACATCCACTTCGTTGGCATTTCATTCGGTTTCATTTCGATCCCTAACCATACATTTTGGATGCCCAGCCCCTTTTCGCGCAGTGTAACGCCCACATGCAATTCGCATTCTGCGTTTTATTTTTCCACTGCTATTTCCATTTTGTTGCACTTTTTGTTGCCATTTGTTGCTGTTTTTTTTTCTTTGTGCTCGTAACAAAACAATGGCGAAATGCGCCGCAGAGTAAAAAACTCAAAGAATTGGGAAAACTAAGCTGAGCTGAAAGGAGCAAAAAAAAAGAGAAAAACACAAGGAAAACAAATTCAAAACTATTGTAAATGCATATTTTAGCTTACTCTGTTTTTTTTCCAACAATTCCCCCCCTCTATTGTTGTTGTTTCTTTTGTTGTTGGTGTGCATATGAAAATGAAAAATTATGTGACCGCAGGGCCCACAGAGGCAAATATCGCATATATGGAAAAATATGGCAAACACTGCGCGCTTACAGTGGAAACGATGCGGTTTTTGTGGGCTGTTCGCGGGTGGTTCTGTGGGGCTCAGGGGGTTCAAAGGGGTTCAAAGGGGTTTCGGGGGGTTCTGGGGGGTCTCACCTTTTATTTATTTCGTTGCAGTGCTACGTGTAATTGAAATGCGGTGGCAGCTTAGCCGCGTGTTCTGCGGATTCTGCACTCTTTGTTGGTTTCCCTTTGTGTGTGCATGCACTAGATGTGTGTGTGTGTGTGTGTTTTTTTCCGCCAGTTTCAGTTTACTGCCGGATTGAGTTTTGCCACGTTTACGACGTTATCAAGGTGATTACGCCATGGGTTCCTTTACTGGGAGCCACAATTTTGCATATGAAAGGCTCTGCTCCACCTGCATAAGTCGTATGTTTCAATACTTCAATACCAAATGGACATACAAATCTAAGAAGAAGATCTATTAGCTAAGCATAATATGCTAAATGAGAATGGTAGTGTGGGAAATCAATTAGCTAAATGAAAGATATATGCACTTGGCTTGGCCAATTTGCCTGGCCAGCACAGCTCCCGAGGAGTTGCCATTAGATGATTCCTGTGTTCCCATTTGTGCAACTTCAACTTCTCGCAGCGGATTATCTTCCTGCCTGTCATAAAGTCACACGCTCCGCCGAGAACTCGAGTTGGCGTAGGATTGGGATTCGGTTCGATGTATATGCGCTATATGTCTTGGCGACTGAGATCCAACTATGCACAGCATGTTACTTCCTTTTGTGTGCATCCTGTTTGCCGACAAGAGATGATGAAAAAAATAAAAATAAATAAAAAAATTAAAGGAAAAAGCTTTGCCATGCTGGTTTCCTTTTGGCGTTCTCAGGCCCCGAAAAAAGGCTTTTCTAGCGAAATTCGCTGCGCCGCCGAATGTGTCAGTTTATAAATGTGAAATGTGAAGGGCCCCCCGACTTATATGCATGTCTAGTCTGCCCGGGCGAGTTCATAAATTCAAATGAACTGCAGAACGGCGCTCATCATTAAAATTCACGCTCAAATTGCCTCCTAAGACTTTTGGCCAACAGCTGCACTGGGTCGAAAATACGAAAACAAAACCGAGAAATAAAAAACACCAGAATCTAAGCCCAATTCATTGGAAACTATTTGCCAAAAAGCGGAATAATAAAATAACAAAAAAAAAAAAAAATGAAGAGCGCGGCGCGCAAAGACATAAATCAAAAAGTTTCATTGAGAAAAATATATAAAACCAGGAGAAAATCAAAAAAGTTGCAGCAGATCATTAAAAGAGCGTCCCAGATATGAATATTAAAAGAGCCAGGCGAAAAAAATAAAAAATAAAGAAAAAAACAAAGGAGAGGAAATAAAAAGGATGAGAATAACAAGCGAGGGACAAAGGATCGGCGGAGAGCGGCCCCAGAAAGGTGCCACTAAAACTTTTGAAATATGTTTTTATTTTATAACTTTGCATGCTGGGCACGGTGCTTCTGGAGCACCCGGAACGTAAGCCAAAGAATCGAACCGCAGAACCCAAGAGCCGAAAACCCACAGCCAGAACGTCGTAAAAATGGCATCGATGTCTGCGAAGACGCGTCTTCTGTCCGGTGTCCGCTGTCTGCTGTCTTCAGTCCTCTCGATTCTGTTCTGTGTTGCGGAGTGAAGAACTGATGTGGTGGAGTGGTGTGGGGAATGGGGCTAATTTTGCGACGGCCGCCCGGTGCGGCGGTAGCATCAATGCAAAAAAGCCACCAGCAGAAACAGAATCTACAGGGCCAGAAGACTCGCGGGGCAGCAACAATTAGGCATGCGTCTCCATAAAGCGATGCACCGAGACATCGCAACCGGATCGCCAAAGAACCGAAATAGGTTGCTCTAAAAACTTGTAGTACAAGTGCTCATTCTATTTTTTATTTAATAATTCGTACATTTTGAAAGGCTTAAACTAAAGTTGTATCTACCTCCATTCAATCCATTTCCAGGTGTGGTTCCAAAATAAGCGGTCGAAGGAGCGACGCATGAAGCAAATCACCAGCATGGGCCGTCCGCCATTTTTCGGTGGCGCCCGGAAAATGAGGGGTTTCCCCATGAACCTCTCGCCCGGCGGACTGGACGACGGACCCGGCTTTCCCTACTTCGCGGCGGACGCCAAGTTCGAGTTCGGCTACGGCGGACCCTTCCACCCGCACGACGGACCCTACTTTCCCGGACATCCCGGCGGACCGATGCCCTTCAATGCGCCAGGTGAGAAAACTAAAAAAAACAGAGTCTCAGAAGATGGAAAGTAGTTAGTTAACCAATATATTATCTTTATTTTGAACTAGCTTACAAAAAAATTAAATTATTGCAAAATATATAGAAGAATTGAAATCCAACTAACCAGCTACTCTCTTTCAAATCTTAGGTGGCCCCATGGACCACAGCGGACCCATTCCGATGGTGAACGAGTTCGGACTGACGCCGGAGGCGACGTTCCTTGGGCAGGCGGGCGGTCCGCCAATGCAACTGCAGTCGGCCGTCGGACCGCCGCCACCGCCGCCGCCGCCGAGCGCCGAGCACTTGATGGCCGCCGCAGCGGCAGCGGCGCAGCAACAGGCGGCGCAACAGCAGCAGCAGCAACAGCAGAATGCGCAACAAGCGGCGAATCAGACGCAGCAGCAGCAGCAACAAAATGGCCCCCGCACCAATTCGCCGGAGTTCATGAGCTCGGCGAATTTCAGCGAACCGCAGAATATGCAAAATGAAGGGCTCGTTTGGTAATATACGAAACAGTTGGCAACGCGGCTGCTGCTCTTCGGCAGAGAGCGAGAGCGAGAGAGAGCGGCGCGAGTGGAAGAGTAAATGAGAGGGAAGGAGAGTCAGATGTAGTGCCGTCTCGTTCTGGCCAAAGGCTAAGCCCCACCCCCTCTGCTACGATTTGTTTTTGTTATACTTTTATTATTATTATTATTATTATTATTAAAACTGTGCTATTTTTTTGTATTTCAATTCGGCGCCAAAATATTTGTAAATTATAAAACAAAAAACACAAAAAAAAAAAAAAAACAAATAGACAAAGGAAATCTCTCTTAAATGTATAAAAATCAAATAATGGGCGCTGCACATAGTAAACAATTTTTTTTAACAAACGAAAAACATAAAAAACACGAAAGAAAAGCTCTAAAAAAATTAAATTAAACCCAAACACTAAACGTCTTGTCTGTAATTAAAACAAAAATACTATTTATGTGTATCAGTGTATAAAAACAAAATGAAAAACCTGTAGTCTTAAAAAAGGATCTGCATAAAGAGATTTTTTTTTTGTAAATTAGCACATTTTATTCGTATCTCTAAAATTTGTTTTCTTTTGCCTGCATTTTTTGACGAAAAACGTTTTTTTTTTTTATATTATTACACGTAACATATGGATATATATTATAATCGTTGTCTAACAACATAAACGTAACTAGGCATGTACTAGCTCCTAAGTCTACATAAACCAGATATTATATATACAAGAGCTACATACGGCAGCACACACGTACACGGCAAAAAAAAAGAAAACACATAGCAAACTAAACTAAACTTTTTTTTTTTTTGTGGTCTTAGAACTTAAGCGAACGTAATTTATTATAAACAAATGGATAAAAAAATGAGACGAATGGGAGGAGGAGGCAGCAGAAATGCTAAAACTAAATGTAAACCTAGAAAAGGATGACACCTAAACAAAATTACACGTATATATAAAAGGTATATGAGCATAAATATATAAATTTTCCAATTATAATGATATAGCAGCGAAAAAACGAGACAAAAATCCCTCAGCTAACAATTTTGATTATTATTATGACGATGCGAATTATTATTATTATTGTAAAAAGTATTTAGTGTTAGCATAATGAGTAAGTTTATTAAAGAACAGAAACAACAACAACCACAAAACAGACAACTAAATCCTTATATTCATCAAGCGATTAAAAATAAAATGTGCAAACGAAACGGCAGCAAAAGAAAAGGAAAGAATATAATAAAGGCTAAAAAGGAGTGTGAAAGTTGCGAGGAAATTCACATCGGAATGAACGCGCGTCAAAGGAGGCAAAATCAATACTAAATAAACACAAATTGTTAACGAAACCTAAATAAAAAGCAAGACGATGAAGAGCAACAAACAAAAAACGGAAATGAAAGAAACATTTGATGAGAAAAAAATATATATAAAATAAAAAATTAAACAAAACTGTGTGTTTAGCTTTGGAACAGGTTGCTATAATGCGGTGAGTTCTCTTGACCCATTTACAGGGTATCCTACATTAATTTGGTTCGGAAAAGTGATAAGTAAGTAATATGTGTGTTCTGAGTAATTCAACTTGCTAAGTAAACTAGCTAAGTAACTCAAAGATGCATTTTAATAACACACCCTATAAATATTGTGCTTATTCTTAAATATATTTGTGAAGTGAATGAACATTAGCAGGGAGCTCATCTGTGCGGCAGCGTCTTTAATCGCACTCTCTCGTCGGCCAAGTTAATATGCGTGGCTAATATCGGGACAACACAGTATTGATGCCCAGGACATGCACATCCCAGGAACATGCACATGGACATGGCTGGGGATGCCGATGTGGAAGGGGGGTGGTTGGTTGGTTGGATGGCTGGCCAGTCAGCAGTGCCTTTTGTTCGACACATGTGCGCGCATTCACACCTACGACCGAAAACACGACCACGAACAATGAAAACGGGGCGTCTGGGAAAGGGGGGGAGGGGCGGGGTCCAAATGGGGGCACTTGAGGGGTGGTGGACACGGCAACGTAGATAGCATTTAATGCAAAACAATGCCACACTGTTGTTGCCGCAGGAGAGGCATGCAACAGCAGCAACACAGCAACAACAACCATGACGAATTTCGTACTCTCCATATAGCCACATACATACATATATCGACAGATGGCCACAAACATACATATATGGCCACATATATCCACATCTGCAGGCGTTGCAAAACGGGGCACGCACTCGGACATGGAAATGGACATGGACATGGACATGGACTGGCACACACGCAACAGTGGGGCCTCGCTTACAGAGGTCGATCAGCAACACAAATACATATATGAACTTTATAAGGAATTCAAATAGTTTAAGTCACTTCGATGGAGTTTAATAGCTGTATTTTCTTTGATTTTGTTACCTAAAGGCTGCCTATTCTCCTTCGCTCGCTTCCCCATTAGCCAGGCTCCACTGTACCCATGCCGTTCAGCTGAGCGTTGCCCTGTGATGTGCTGCACTTCACACACGGATGCGGCCGCACGCACACCGCTGCACTCGTGTGCTAGTGACTTGTCCAAAACGCATATTAAATGTCCATCAGTAGCTGCTGTGTGTGTGTGTGTAAGTGAGTGAGTGTGTGTAAGGGCGAGTGCGTGTGGGTGAGCCGTTCAATCTGTCCTGGGCCATCAATCCACAAAAGCGTCGAGCCAGGACGAGTTTCTCCTCCAGTCCTGTCCTTTTCGTCCTGCCAACCGCCCAAAGTCCTGACGTGTGACGTTCGTTTATCAGTTGGCAGCCGCCCGACGGCCAGAAAAGGGGGCATGGTCGTTGCAGAGTCGAGCCGTGGGCGGAGGTCAGGGGGCGGACGTGAATGATGGACGTGAACGGGGCCATGCCACTGCTTCCAACAACATCCGCACAGTGAGCAAAGTAAGTCGAATAAGAACAAAGGCCTTCTAAACAATATAACTAACTTCTTATTACTTTAATTATTATATAATACTTATATAATTACTATATATTATACTTATTATTATAATAATCCTTTTACTATTAGAAAAAGGCAATTATTTAAATTGCTTTTAAAATGGTTATGTTTTTGAATTAGTTAGATTTAATCAGTTTTTTGCCTACTCAGCCCACTGTGCCTGGCCGTGTGTGAGAATTTGCTGTTTGCGTTGTTTCCGTTTCCGTTTGTCGCCAAAAATGAATTTGTTAACATTAAATGGCATTTAGACCGGTGTGCCAGGGGCGTCAGAGGTGTGTGTGGGCGTGGCCAGGCCCATCCATTCCGCTCGCCACACACCCCTCTGCTGCCCCTTCCCCACGAGTTTCCACATCCAGAGGTCCTTCATCAGGCATTCATTCATCATCACTCATGTTGGCATGTCCAGCATTTGAGCAACAAACTGTAATTGTAGTTTCGGACTGCGACTGTAACTGTCGTTGCAGTTGTGATAAATGCTTTCGGACTTTTGGCTTAGACACGCGTTGCCATCATCATCGGGGTGAATTTTTCAAAAGGGGGAAAGATCGTTTATAAGGCAACAAAAATTATAACGCAAAATAGCCCTTAAAGTGCCCGAGATCAGCAGAAAACCCACGCTATGTTACTTAAAGGTCTGACCACAGACGAAATCTCTAAATGATATCATTAATTCGTCGATGTTGTGCACTCAAATATATTTTTTAACTCATAAAAAAGCATTTTTAGTGTTATATATTTTTCTACGTAATAAAAGAAACAACTGCGAAAGTTTAAAAAGCTATTTAATGGTAATAAATTGCCTTTTCAAAAATAGGAGTATCACGTTTAAAAATTACCCTAGATCTTGTTATGTATTATAGAGCATCGTATATTTCTGTGTAGCTACTGTTCGTTGTTGCTTGCTGTTTGTGGTTTTCATCGGTGTTTGTTGTTGTTTGCCGGCGTTTGTTGATGTTTGCCTGATTGCCTCCATGAGCGCCGTCTAATGACTCAATTTTCGATCAAAACCCGAGACAATTACTGCCCCACAATTATCGGCATGTGAGTCACACAATGGCGTGGCGAGACGGGCAGGGGGGCTGGATTTCTGTGGGTGGGGGGAAGGTTGCACGAGTGGTACGAGCGGTATGTGCGTGCCACGCAATGACAGCCGGAGCGACGATGTTTGATTTGAAGCTGTCGAAAAGCAGCTCAGCAAACTCGAACAAAGAGCTAGAAATTGGAAACAAAAAAAGCCCGAGAAAAAGGTTTTGAGAAAGGGTGGAAAGTGGAAACGATCCCCTGATACCCTAAATAAGTGGCTTAGAATTAAGCGAATTAAAACGAGCCTGAAATTAAATTCGATTTAAGCGAATTGGCAAGTCAAGCAAATAGTATTTAAGTTTACAACGATAATCAATAAGTTTTTAGCATAAGTTTTAGTGTATTATCAGTACCTCAACAATTTCGTATTAAATATTCGACAGGGTACTCCCGAGTGTTGAAAGAAAAAACCCACAGCTGGGGCCAAAGTGAAAAGTTCAAGTTGTGACGCCAGACAGGACGCCAACGGATCCAAGGATGGGGAAAAGAGCGAAAAGGGCCAAAAAGAAGCCGGAACCGAATGGAACATCCACCAGTGTCTGTCCAGATGGCCAGGAGGGGGTCCTTTTAGGGCTCTGCCGAGGTGATTTTGGTACTGCGGTAGTGCTACTGTTGCTGACACGCAAACCTACTCCAATTTCCAGGGTCCGTCCGCCCAGCCAATCGTATCCCCTCCACTTCTTTCGGCTGCCAAGTGTCGGAAAACGAGCAGGAGGGCAAAGAATTCCGCTTTCGACACAACGCTGACACCTTTCGGGATTTTCAGGCAGGGTATCGAAAAAACATGGGCAACAGGGGTACTGGTTGTGGATGTACCCCTGTTTTATCATTAAAACGATGCAACTGCAAATGCCAAACAAAACCAGCTTATTAGTTCAGTTAAGTGGTTAGTATACGGCCCCAAGCACGCTAAACTGCTCTTTCAATATTCATTAACTCATCAAAATTTGAAAAAATTGAAACCTCCTAGAATTCCAAAACTTGAATGCAAATCGATTGGGATTTAAGAAACAAACTCAACGAGGTATGACATTCCATATTTGGGTAATTATTTCGAATGTTTTGATCAAAATACCAAATATTTTTTTCACAAAAAATCTGGGAAAATATTTTTGGCAAAAAAATGAAATTTCAAATTGGCTTTTTTGGCTATAACTTGACTAAAAATGGTCAGAGATCAAAAAGGAGTACCATTTTGTACTCCTTACAACCAATACTAACAACCCCTTTCACTTTTAAACTGATTTTGTAAAATTAATTTTTGGCCAAATTTTCAAATTTTTTGTAAGGGGTATCATCAAAATCATCAAAATTTGCAAAAAATTGAAACCTCCTAGAATTCCAAAACTTGAATGCAAATCGATTGGGATTTAAGAAACAAACTCAACGAGGTATGACATTCCATATTTGGGTAATTATTTCGAATGTTTTGATCAAAATACCAAATATTTTTTTCACAAAAAATCTGGGAAAATATTTTTGGCAAAAAAATGAAATTTCAAATTGGCTTTTTTGGCTATAACTTGACTAAAAATGGTCAGAGATCAAAAAGGAGTACCATTTTGTACTCCTTACAACCAATACTAACAACACCTTTCACTTTTAAACTGATTTTGTAAAATTAATTTTTTTCCAAATTTTCGAATTTTTTGTAAGGGGTATCAAAAATCATCAAAATGATTTTTCAAACTTGCCTAAAACGTGTCGCACGGTGTTTTCAACAGACATTTACCAATGCTAAGAGTCCCCAAAATTAAAGGAAATACAATTGTATATTTACTATATATAATATTTTGTGTATCTGCCCTCGTGAACCTGGAATCGAACTAACTGTTGTGATGTATGGGCGCATGTCCCGGACCCATTCTGTTCACCTTTCGCATCCAAATACCGATCCACGACCACAACGACGTCCCCACATGCAATGCTACTGTTTTGGGCTGTCAGAGTTCAGCTTGTCCACTTCCCCGAGCGAGGAACCCTCCTCTTTTCTTGGTGATTCCAGCGATTTGGAAGCGAGCACGCAATGTCATTTCATGCTAAATGCGAACAATTCGAAATCAATATCCGATATCGAGGTACCCTAATCAACAAAAACTAGTGCACGCCCATTTCATTTGTTTGTTTATTTTGTAAGAGACAATAGCAAGTTCACTTCATCCACTTTATTAGTATAACAAATTTAAAGATATATCAATTTAAATAACGCAATACAGTCTGAAAAGTTCTAAACATTTTCGAAGTATACAAAGTCTAGCGGAACAGAAATAGGGACATGTCCATGTCTCATATGTCAGAGGTGGGGCGAAAGTGGCATCAAGGGGGTGGGGGGTGTCTTCAGGACATGACACGTAACAGCGGAAGCCGGCGCATGCGTGGCATCTGGGGTTTTTTGTTTTTTTTTTTTTGTTTTGAGGGGGCTTACGTGGCTCTTACGGGGGCTTTGGGGTCTCAAGAAGTGGGAGCCGCAGATGTCAGCGCTTGGAAATGTGTTAATATTTGATAAGCTCAATATGTGGTCCGAAATGCGATCGGCGAATGCATGGAGCCGGGCTTCCGAAGTGGCTGGGGCAGTGGTGGCGGCGGCAGGGGTCAGTGCATGTCGCACGCAAGCTCACCGAAGAACCCCTCACGAAAACCCCTCTGACCAACACGAAATGACACCCAAAACCGTATCGTTGAAAAATTGTTACAGCAAAAGTATTAAGGCCTTGTCACTTTGACACCTTTCCCGCCCGAAAGGGGGCGGTGGAACGCGAGCAGAGGCGTGGAAGGGGATTTTAGCAGGCGCACGACTGACAGAGAACCGAAACAAAATGCTGCCAACTTGCTCAACTGTCACTTTGCATTCGATATGGTCGATGGGTAACCGAAGGCAAAAAAGAGTAGACATCAAAGGTTGCGGGGTGCTACGTAACATGCGATGGTCATGTGTCTTTAATTCCTGGCGAATTGTAGCCTCGATTTTAAATAAAAATTGAGAAAATTAGGCCACAAAGTAGGGGAAATTGCAATGGATGTTATATCTCGAATTGTCATGAATCGAATTTGCCAGCTTTTCGCTTTTCAATTCGACAGTAGCCAGAGCACTCAATAACAATTAAATGCAATTTAAGAGTGTCCCAGCCAGCCCCTAAAATTTCCATAATTTATTGATAAATAAATCCCATTAAGTCTCTATTTAGGGAAAACAATGGCCAAATACCGAGATGCTTTTGAATGGAAGCTGCTCAGGCAACAAAGTGTGAATATTAAGACTGCCATTTCCTGCAATGTGGCCCATTCGGCCGTAAATTCAACCGGCGACCACCTTTCAGTAATTTCCATAATGAGCTTTAGGAAGGGCTTAAGATTCAGGCGAGTATCACAGTATCTGGGCATCTGCATCGGTGCATCGAAGCATCTGTTTTGGCTCCGGCCTCAATAAGATGTTTTCGCAATTTGCATTCATTTCAATATTGATCGAATCGAGCAGACCGAAGCATTAATCTGAGCCCACACACCCACACTTCAAGCGCGTGTGCATGGAAAATATATGCGAGCCTTAGCATAATTAATGTAAATTACGATATACTTTGTTGGTGCAAAAGTTTTAACAACAAACAATATATAAGATATAAAGAAAAGAAATTCAAACCTATAAGCGTTGTTAAGAATTTATTCCACTCAGTTATTATTCACATGGTATAAGAAGTAACCATCTGGTATTCTCATCAAAATACGATACATTTCAATAGAAAACGCCAGATTGCTAGTATTCTGACCGCAGTCGTACTACACCACATCCAGCCCACCCACTCGCAGATACAGATATCGATGCATGTAAATGTGCATCCTTCAGATACACACGCGTATCTTTGGCAGCGAATCCCTCATTGCTCGTGTAATAAAGCTGTCCGCCTGTCTATATCTTTCACCATGTCCGCCGTCCGATGTCGGCTGTCTGTTTTCCCAAAAAGGCGAACACGTGTCGTCGTCACCAAAGCATCAAGGCAAAAGAGCAGAAAAGCAAAGCAGCAAAGCAGGAAAGCACAAGAGCAGGAAAGCAGAAAAGCAGAATGGCATCGGCCCACGTAGCCCCACCTTTTCAGATGTCTACGCAGATAGATTGGACTAGATTGCAGCTGAAACAAGTAAGAATTCGCTCGTTTGGAGCTACAGACCCGAAAAATACCCAATTACAGAGTCTATGTTCAAAATTATTTCAAAAACAAGAAACTCAGCTGATTAATTTAAAAACAAACAATATGCTTTCATATATGCACTTTGTAAAAGTTTGTTTGTAAAACTATTCCGTAAATGCATTGATTTAACTAAACTAGAAAACTCATATTCGAGCAACTCTAGATACCTTAATTTGTCAAATTACAGGGTATAAACCGAGCGAAGAACAGGAATCAGAGCAGAATAGAATGGAGCATGGATGGGGGTACGAATATTGGACTTGGGGAATGGGAATGACTATCAGGCGCCGTCAACATGCCTGTCACACACACTGCCACACACTCCCATACACTCACACACACTATAGCGCACACACACACATGGATACTATGCAGACTTGACAGTGAAATGGCCTTCGGTTGGAAGTCGGATTGGGTCGCTTCATTTGCATTAAATAAGCTGAAATTCAGCAGCGGCACGCTCCATTTAAACGCTTTATGCTCGGCGGTCAATCCAAGATTTCCCGGGAACAAGTGCACCACCCATCCTCTTTGGTATACAAGCTATATATGTGTATATAGCGAGTGTTTTGGCCTGAATGCTCCACTAGAATCATGCGAAATTATCGTGTAATTAAGCGTGGCGCCTGGGCAATGGCAATTAGTGCCTGCCAAGGGGTTAAGTTCTGGGCATAGAGGGTTAACATCATCTGAGGGATACAAAACAAAAATAACAAGCGAAAACAGTATATGCTCGATTTGATAGATTTTATCCCGAGCTGAGTTTTGATGGCTTAGAAATTCATTCCATGATTTAATATTCTTGCAGTTCAAGTGGTTTATAAGCAATTCCAATATCAAATGACTGCTTAAATATTGGCAACCTAATTGAGGATTGTTTAAGAATAATCAGCTTCAATATTGTACGAAGCTCAAACCATCAATGCAATTCCATCGTTTTGGGGCGACATTTTTATGAATGCACCGACCCTTTTTGGTCGAAATAAAATAGTCATTGATATGTTATTAAATATGGCGTCGGCTGTGCAAACAGAGGACGAAAAAGGGACATAGAGCCCACAGGATGACACACATGTATGTGTATTTATGAATATGGCTGCGAGTACATACAACCAGATACGAATTTGCACAACACCCACAAGCACACACATTCGCATTCACATTCACATTTACATTCACAATTCAGGGCATTGTTTGCTTTGATTTTATTACGATTTTTGTGTTGATTTTGCTTTTATTACAATCCAATGCTGAATACTCCCGAATGCGAATATGAATATTCATTGTATGCCTGTTTTGCCATTGTTATTGTTGGGGGCCACATGAAATTCAGCAAAAATCAGAAAACCGCAAACACAAAATGCGCTTAGATCGACAGATAAAACAATCAAAATCCGGCCAAAGACAATTCCAAACGGCCAATAAAAATTTCATCATTTATTTACGCACACACAAGACCATAAATATAATGTCTATATACGGATATTTTGTTTAGACATCGATTTCTATAACGCCGATTCATTTAATAGTTGTGTTTCCTGCGCATTTAGTTTGCTATTCGAACAACTTTAATTTATTTGTCCCATAAAAGATGATTAAATGCATTTAAGGTGAAAGTGATTTCCAAACATTTCATAGGTAGCAAACCATTTTATAAGCAAGGAAAGAAGGTTAAGCCCTTTTTCACGAATATCTCAGTGATTGAGTTTATTGAGCTATTTGAACTTTAATGCTTCATTAATGGTTAATATTTGCCATGCGGAAAGCGTAATGCCCTAATAAAAATTTCGCAATTTTTCACATGAACTCCTCGATTATTTGACTTTTGCCGCATGTTGAGAGAAGTGTTGGGTGGCATATTTTCCCCGATTGCCCTGCTGCAGATTTCCATTCCCCATTTCTCACAACTCTCACACAGCATTATGTTTGTTTTGTGTTTAGCAGACAAACAGCAAAAATGAAAATCAACAAGAGATTTCCACCGCCTTCGACTCATTTTTCTCGTTGAATGGCCTACCATTCAATCCTCTTTTGTCTCTAAAAATATCACAAAATAAAATTCCTATTAAAAATTTTTCATTTATTTATTTTTGCTTTGCTTTATTATTTGTTTTGCCATTTGTTCCACACACACACACACACACAGGAGAAAGCAAATCGACAGGGAAAAGTTGGGGCTGGTTGGGAGAAACGGAAAAGCAAAAATTTATGTGTGTGAAGCATTTAAAAGCTTTACAAACATTAAAATGTCTGTCTAACAGTGAGTGGGTGTGTCTGTTTGACTGTCTATGCACTGGAAAAAAAGGGGGGAACCACATAGTAATATCCATTACAACACCATATTCTGCAGCACAAAAACAAACGTATTTTGGCAAAAACTTTAGTGCAAGCTGGAATGATTTGTTGTGAAAATCGATTTGGATTCTAATTTTGGAATTTTATTATTTGCTGGTTTTTTTAATTTTTCATAATGTTACACCTTACGAAAAATCCAAAAAAATGTGCCAAAATGTAATGTACAAAATGCGTCAAATTTTGAAAAAGCTTTAATTATTTTAGCTGTCTGATCATTTTTAGAAGAATTATTCAGAAAAAACCAATCGTAAATGGAATAGTTTTCTCTCTGTGTGTGTGTATGTGTTTACGGCATCAAAAATTGCGCACGTGTGTGCGAGTGTATCTGTGTGTGCGAGTGTGTGTGACTCGTGTTTGCGCAAATCGTTAGAGCGAAGAGTTGTGTAAATATTTGTGTGAAAAATTTTTCCAAACGTGGATTAAAAACTTTTACCATGTTGCTTGGTTATAGTGCGAGCGAGACGGTCATAGCAGGTGGGTGGGGGGCTGGTACAGGTGGACGAGGGGCGTGGCAAGTGGTGGGCGTTGGAAGGGGTAAGAGGATTGCATTTAGTTGTCGTTGGTTATTTGGTTGCCTCGCATATCTGCTATCTATTACAGATTTATTTTGAAAAATTTATTAGCATATTTATTTACTTTTCGTGTGCGTTGGGGCTTATGTTTTGGTTATTTTTGGCATTACGCAATTTTTGGGCAACTGTGCTGTTCTGCATGTGATAAGTTGCAGCATTTGCATTGGCTAAATGATTACGAAATCGGATGAGTGTAGACAGACGTGGTCGGGGACGAACAAACTTCAAACGGCTTAAAGCGTTTAAAGAATTTGGGTATATTTCTATTT